>NW_011888916.1:6259092-6292574 GCF_000151845.1 Pteropus vampyrus
AGGTGAGAAAGAAGAGAGGATTGATAACTCTAAGGCATGTGTTGGCAAGAGGTGAGCAGAGATCTCAAAGAGGGTGAAGGAAAATTGTAAACACAAATTTTTGAAATAACCATCTTTTTAATAACATACTATTCAAAGGTCCCAAAAATTATTCATTAGAATAAGAATCTAAGAATAGAAGAAAAACTTAATTACAATAAGGTCTCTTAATTTATTGCATGTTATACAAAATAGCATGACATCATCTTCATAATAACAAACATTTTCAATAGTGCTTACACTGTGCTAGGTACAGTTCCAGGCTGTTTCCATTTATTAACTCATTTATAAGGTAGGTATAATTATTATTCGCATTTTACAAATGAGAAAACTGAGGCACAGATGGACATGTAACTTGTTCAAAGTTATAAGTTAGCAAGCCATGGATTCAAACTAGGTTCTGACTCTAGAGCCTGAGCTCTTAATCGCTATGCTATACACTGTCTGTAGACTGTCTCACACATGTGTGCCACTATTTTTCAAATACAGGCATACTTTGGAGATATTGCAGGTTCAACTCCAGACCACTGCAATAAAGTGAGTTAGACTAATTTTTTGGTTTCCCAGTGCATATAAAAGTTATAATGTAGTCTATTAAGTGTGTAATAGCATTGTCTTTAAAAACGATATGCATACCTTAATTTAAAAATACTTTACTGTTAAAAAATGCTAACCATCATCTGAGCCTGTTAGAAAAATGGCGCCAATAGGCTTGCTCATCACAGGGCTGCTACAAACTTTCGATTTGTAAAAAATGCACTATCTTTGAAGCATGAAAAAAGGAGGTATGCCTGCATATGTAGATGCTTCTGTAATTAAATAAAACATTGAAAAATGCTTTTTAAAACTAGTTTTATCTTATATTTTCTCAACCAACTGATTAAATCTAAAAGTATAACTATCATGCTGCTTTCTTCAAAAATGTCTTTAAAAAGGCCGACACATGAATGATGTTGAAAGACTCTTCTAGTGCCAACATTCTAGTCTATGTGATTATAGATTCATAATGGTGAGCTCCACTAGTAATTTTTTTTTAACAGTAAGGCATATATATATTTACACTGTGTGTTCGCATCCCACAATTAGATTTCTTTCTGTCACTACATACTTGACCCCCTTTACCCCATCTACCTCCCCCACCCCCTATCCTCTGGTACCCACTAGTCTATAGTTCATGTCCATGAGTCTGTTTGTCCTGTTCATTTGTTGCTTTTAGGTTTATATCCCACATGTAAGTGATATGTGATTTTCAACCTTTCCTGTCTGGCTTATTTCGCTTAGCGTGATTACCTCAAGGTCCATCCATGTTGTCACAAATGGCAGTATTTCATCTCTTCTTATGGCTGAGTAATATTCCATTGTATATACGTACCACAGCTTCTTTATCTAATCATCTATCGTAAGACACTTTGGTTGCTTCCATGTCCTAGCCACTATGAATAATGCTGCTATGAACATCAGTGTGCAAATATCTTTTCGGATATGGGTTTTCAAGTCTATCATTAATTTACCAGCACTGCCTAAATTTTTTTCATGCCTAAATTTTTAGTCTTACTTACACTGTTAGCTGACCCATATCCAAATACAGAGATATAGCTTTAGACATGCACTTGGCATTGCTCACTTTCACTGTCCATCCCTTGATTCATAATTGCTTTTTCTGCCTTTGTTTCTTTCTATTCTAAATGTCCTACTTTCTTTAAAAATAACTAATCGCAAAGGAAAGCTCTTCAATCACTCTGTTTCAAAAATATATGATGGTTTCCTATCTGGAGACTAAAGTAATATGGCTACAAGACACACCAGAACCTTCCAATCTGAGTGCCAAGTTATCCTTCTTCTACTATCTTCTCTTCCTCACATTCACTTGAGCCCCATCCTCAAAAGATTCTCTTCTTTCACCAACAGACAATATACTTCAGCGTCTCTGTGCCTTTTCTAAGCCATTTCCTCTGCCTTGAATGCCTTCCCCATCACTGCTACCTGGAAACTACTCATTCTTAGGGCCCGGCCACATATATTCTCCTCTTCTCCACCGTGAGCTTGTTTCACTGTGCTCTTATAGAAGTTTGTACCTCACCTCTATTATCATACTTACTATATCATAAACTGCTGAAGGACAGAGCTAATGCCTCACCTTTCTTTGAGATGCTACAATCTAGCACAATGCCTAGCACATTCCAAATGATTAATTAAGTGTTGACTAATAACTAGGACAAGGATTCTAGTATCTGGGAGAAATTATTGGGAAATGTGCCTGAGGGTGACAGAAAAAAAAACTTTATGTTCTTTTAACATGCTGTGAAAAACTTCACTCTCTATTTATATAGCTAAATATTCATACTAGCCTCAAACTGACCTATGATAAAATGTTTTTTTGCTAAATTAAAATAATACCTAAATTTCTATATTGATTCACTATTTTTATAGCGTTTAACCAAAACTGATCTGACATTTTAAATTTCCATTATATGAAAATAACCTTTACTGCTTTAGCATGTCACTCACTGTAGCATATAGCTTTTTGTGTTTTTAAGCTTATGTATTTGTTTTTTACATTATATTATGTGCTATTCGTACTCTTCAGGAAGGCAGAATAACTGCTTCATTGTAACACAGCAGCTTGAATAACTGCAGCTGTTTAAAATATGGTTATAATTCAACTATAAAATATTTTTAAAGGACTGCCACCTGCAGATATAAAGTAATTTTATTTTGCGGGGGGAAGACAATTCATTGTAAATACCTTATATACTATTCTGGATATATTAAGCTATATGAAATTAGTGTATAGTTAATATATAATAATACACTGGCCTAAAAAGCAGTTTTTAAGAACCCTGGGGGAAAATTTTTCCCTGTCCTTTTAATTAAAAATGTTCAGAAGTGGGAATAGGAAAAGTATGTTACCTATCTCCATTCTCAAATATTATAATTTCCCATCCTCTCTCAAATCCCGAAGAAAAACCTTGGACTTCACATCCCTAATAATATGTAGTCTTGATAATTAGATGTAATTTTGATGTCTCTACTTTTATTGTAAATGTAATAAATATAAAATTTACCTTAAAAGGGTCACATAATATAAGAAAATTTCTAAGACATAATGCTAATTTTTAGAAGCTAAATACAAAGGCATATATGATAGATCACCAATAAATATAAAGCAATTTATGTATATCCATAGAAAATATAGCAAAATGTTAATGGTTCTCTCTAGAATGTGAAATTGTGGAGTTTAAAAAATATTTTTCTATATTTTATAGGATTACTAGAGACCCACATTACTTTTGTAATAGAAAATGTCAAGCAATGTCAAAAAATGACAATTTCCACATCGATATATTAGTATCCAGAAATACATGGCTATTTTATTTTGGTACAGATTTGCTTACCCTGAGACTAAGTGAAGGCAACAAATGCATATCTACGCCCCTGCCGTCCCTTCCCCCTTTAACTAGGGCAGTGGCAGGAACTCCTAGCAAACAGTATCTTCCACTAAACTAGGATAATTTTCTCTTCATTTAAGAGATAGCTCTTTGGGAAAATCAGTGCATGATCCCACCACTATCAAATGTCATCCCATCAAGTAAATGACTGAAGAAGACATTTGAAGATACCTTTGTAGTTAGGCTCTCTTTCCTTTTTTCTTTCTTTTGCTTTCAGAACATTTCTTTATTAATTCTGTTTAAATTAGAGTTACTTTCTTGCTTATCTTTCCCCTTCCAGTGTATCTGAAAATTGTTTCAATATTGTGTTGTATAGCTAGAAAAATGGGTTACACATATTTTAGCCTGCATTTTCTTCATGTAATATTTTATTTCATTCTGATGTAGTTTTATATTTCGGTTCCTGTCTTGAATTATTAATGATATTGATGAGTTTTTCTCTTAAAAGAGACCTTTGTGTTTAAAGGTGAATCTAAGATACAGGGGTTTAGAATATGTTGACAGTGAAGACCTTAAGGACTCTGAAGATTTATTTTTCAAATGACATTATCACAATTTTTAAACATTAAGTAGGGTTTGTAAAATTGGGCTTCATTTAAGCCTTCTGCCCCTTCTATCTTAGGTTTTGCTAGTCTGATAATTTAGAAACATGAAATGATATAAGTAAACACATTAATAAAATTCATCAATTGCCTTACTTTCCCTCCAGCTTCTAAATGAAAAGAAGCTAGCTCCAGCAATAAAAATTTGCCTGGGAAAAACTTGCTTGAGCAAAATTATTTTACAAGTAGAATGAATGGTTCCTGTAAAACTTGTCTACAAGAGAAGTATCCTTTATGATCTAAAATGATCATTCACATAGATAATTTTTCTTTTTCTATCACACAAAATTTTATATAAATATTCTTTTGTTGTAAAAAATAAATAAATAAATAAATTAACAGTACAGTTAATTGAATGTTCCCTGGATCATTCCTCCTATCCTACTCCCTTCCCTAAAAGCAATACACTGGTCGGCAGTTACGCTCTATTTCCCATAAGCATGCTCTACTTGCTTACCTGTGCCATCAACAACAAAAGAAAGGAGGACACAGCAATTAGAGAATGACAAGGATGAAGTTAACAAGACTACTGAAGTACAGTGCCAAGGTTTGTTGCAGAAAAACACCAAAGCTAGTCACATCCAAGTTTCCTCATCCAGGAATGAAGAGATCCTTGAGCTGGGATCTGGACTTTATTTAAAATAAAATTTCAAGAAAAATGTCCTGTTTTCTAGAAATCATACAAGTTACTGACAATAATAAATTTACCCCCATCCCTCCACACCCCATGAAGCACTACAGGAGTAGTGAAAATAAAAATTTAAACACATACATAAAAACTCTTATTTATATATTATAGAGCAAAATAATTTATTTTAGTAACCCAAGTCAGTTGCACAACTAAAGAAGTAACTTAAGTACTAAACCTATGAAACATGAGCAACATGAATACATTTGCATTTGTTTCAAATAAAACAGTAAAAAAAAAAAAGAAAAAGGACACAAATTTGTGAGTAAAACATTTACTTATATTTAACTGATTAAAAAAAAAAAAACTCTATAGACTAAACCAAACTAGAAATAATCAAGTACATTCACTATGTTGGCCTAATTCTCAAAATGGAAGTTATAGGAGTATTCTTAATAGAAAAAAAAAGTATCAACTGTACAGCAAGATGCTGAAGTCGAAAAACAGAAAGGCAGTCTATTAAACTAGGTGCATGTTAGAAAACCTCACCAACAACCTGTCTTTACTTCCTAATCATATGCTTCCTAGCATGTTCTAACAGCATTAAGCTCATGTATCTAATTTTAGTTCCACCCAAAATATGTCATCCCTCTTCATTTAAGAAAAAAACAACTAAGTGAACTAAAATTTTTAAAAAATGGACAATTACTATGAATTACTGAATCTTTACTGATATAGCATAAATAAGTGGGAGCTTCTTTTGCATGAAGATAGTATGAACAATATGGAAAAGCATGATTCTTCATGATACCTACTGTGCTCCCAATAGTTCTGCCTGTGGTTTCTGAGTATGTCTTGGCCTATTTTTAATTTCATGCACAAAACTGAACTTCATTCATTTGTTGTCAACCACTTCCTTAAATTTACCTCCATCTAACAATACATTACCAAATATAATAAAAGATATGATCTAAGATACAATTTCTAAGCTTAAGGAGCTCACAATATAGGCTAGAAGAGACTGGAATCTATATACATATACACACTAAACCAGTACAATAAGGTAACATACTGTACATGCAATATAAGTGGATATACTCTTTGGAAGTTTCGACACAGGAAAGACTGGTGTCAACTGAAAAAACAGAGAAGGGAAAGTTTTAAAGAAGTGGTGGAATTTGAGCTGGGCTTTAAGACGTGGGTAGAATTCACATGAGCAGGGAGGTAGGGAACATTCTGGATTGCAAGGACAAAAAGGTATAAGAGTGGGAAAAAGAAGGAGGATGCACAGGCACACAGTTCAGAGGCAGAAAATAAAAAAATAAGTAGCAAAAGAGAAGGGTTTATATCTTATCTTTTTTTCTATTTTCTATCTCTAATATTCCCAGGTGGTATGACATCCTCCCATCATTAACAGTGGCGGTGGGCAGCAGTAAATATTTTCACATCTGAGAGTCATAATACTAAAATTAGTTTAGGAAGAAAGGCAAAAAAAAAAAGGGGGGTAAGCATTTGTGATTTGATTTTAAATTTTTAGGTGTTAGGTGATAAGGGTGGCAGTAGTGAGAAAGGAAAACACTGACGGAAGTAGGAAAGTTCAAAACTGAAGCCAATGTTTTTCAACAAGATGAGATTTATTTTAGACATACTGACTTTGAAATGATAAACACCAAAATGCCCAACTAGAGATATAAGACTGCTACTCAGGAGATTTGAGGGCCTGATAAATATTTGGGAGTCATTGGCATGGACGACAGGGGCTAATGAAAAGGAAGGAATTGGAGGGGGCGGGGGAGTATGTCAGTCCCCAGCAAAGACAACAGAAGCAAAGGGACAGAGTACGAGAATATCTAGGAGAATATAATCCAGGAAAGCAGTAACCAATGGATTGGTCCTGAGGAGAAAAATTAAAGCACTGTCATATAGGTTAACAGCACACTAAGTAGGATTACTGAAAGGACAGGAAGGAAAAAATGGCCACAAAAAAAACAACAAAAATATAGAAAAAGAGTTTGGTAGCTAACGTGGCAGCAATATCTAGGGAAGAAAGGGTATTTTCAAACTGGTGAGTCCTATGTGCACACAGCCTGAAGTGAAGATACAAGTCACAGATAAAGAGCTTGACAACGAAGGGAGGGTACTAAGGAGATGACATAAGGTACAGAACACTATTACTAATCAGAACATTTACTGAACTCTTACCCAGTGCCAATCACTCTGTGAGGCACTTTACCTGCATTATCTCATTTTATTCTCACAGCAACTCTAAGTGTGTGGTATTTTTATTATCCCACATTGCAGAAGAGAAAACCAATGTGTAGAGCTGTTAAATTACTTAGGATCACAAACCTAGGAAGAGCCAGAACCGGGAACTAAATTCAAGTGTGTCTGATACCAAGTTGTTCCTATAAACTTCTCTGCAAAACTGAAGAAAGCAGACATATGAGAGTGAATTTCTAAATGTTTGTTGACTACTCAGGAGAAAAATTTTAATAAAATTGTGCACAGGCAGATTAAGGTAGAAAAAAGTGCGGGTCTACCTTCTCTCCCTAACAACAACAACAAAAGCCCAAACCATAAACATTCGAGACAGAATGGTCTTTTATAGCCTTTTCCCCTTGGATTACTTTGGGCCTCATTTCTCCGCAGAACTTGATACACTAGCATTGCTTATCATGAAATTAAATTTGAAGTTAATCATTGGTTTGGACTTCAAGAAAAAAATCTGGAACTGAAAGTTTTCAACATGTAATTCACGGGACAATAGAGAGAAAACAAAAATTTAGAATTCAATTATATGGACAATTTCTAATTTTACTGAATTAGGAAAACTATATAAATGCAAAACAAACAAAAACAAACTAGTCTTTTGGCACTTTGGTCACATTTAAAGAAGTTTTGAAAGTTTAGTTTCTGCCTTGAGATATGAGCTCATATAATCACTACCTATGACTTAGGAATATGGAAAAAAGCAAGAACACTCGGAAAAGACAATTTTGGAGTAGGCAGACACTCACTGATAGGTCAAAATTCCCTTCTCCCCTGATGTCTTCATTTTGGCATTTCTCATTACTATCACCATTATAAAGCAGCGTCAAAAAGCAGTGAAGTACACATTCTTTGATTCTGCTATTTACTAATAGCGCCAGTAAACTGCCTTTTGCCAGAGAAATTAGAAAATAAGCACTAGGAGTTGTGGTTACTTAACAGATTTTAATTATCTATGTGTTTCTTAGTCTATGTTTCATTTCAAATGGTAAATCCAAGTTAATTCAATAGGTAATGAAATCCATTTATTACTACTTCTGGTAAATTGTCTTGTGCTTTAGAAAATAGAAAATGATCACTAAGATGAAAAGTTTTAATTACTTGTAGATGTCAATTATCTGTGTCATTCTTAGCCTAGTGTCTCATTACCATGGACAGTGCAGACATGTGTATTGGAATGAAATGAATAACGAACCTATTAATGCAAAGCTTTAATTCAATGTTCTTTTTTTAATGAACTTATGTTCGACCATTACAACTTGATTTGTACCAATAATGCCTTTCACTTACAGCACCTTATGCAGAAAAATTAAACAATTTAGACTTCTTCTGCCAATCCTACACTTGAGATTTAGCAAAGCTTAAGATTTAACATATACTGTACCATCACCACTAAGAAAGATAAGCAAATCATGAAGAAATTTTGACTGACAGTAAAACTATAAGGAATCAAATATTCAAACATAGCTCATTTAGCCTAAAAGGAATCATGTAAATTTTAATGTTTGTCTAAACTGGCTAGTTAAATTCACATCCTCAAAAGATGCAGTAGGGAAAACCAACATGTACACAAATAACAAAATATTGTCTATCGCAAAGAACTTCATACTTTGAAATATTATCTGGTTAAATTTTGAAGCTGTCCAAGATTTTATCGGTAACTATATCTATTTCTTCAGATTCAGAAAACTTTTGCAATTATTTTTTCTTCTATTCTTAAACTATTTTCAGCAATAACTGCTTAAAGTCTGTGAAGCTCAAAAACTACACAAAAATAACATAATTGACATAACCCCCCCACCCCACTACCACAAAGAGAAATATATTAGTGATGATCTCTTGACTTCTGTACCACCTTTAGGAAAATTATAGTATATATAGTAAATGCAGTCATTCAATACGAGAATCAATTTCCAATAAGAAGTCTCTCTGGCTTCTTCCTTAATCCCTCAGTAAATCATTCTCCCCACCCTAGCATCGTCTACCTGGTAGACAATCTCTGGTGAATGTCTCACAGCAAAACAAATCAATACATCTAACAATTTAGAGCTTTCACCCATTTAAAACTGAGATAAGCAGGGAAATCCAACACACAAGTAACATGTTAAGAAATGACCATCCATGAGCTATTAATGGCAACTGCTGCCAGTGCTTCTACTCCCAGCCTCCTGTGTATGCTGGTGCAGCATTCAGGAATCAGTGCCCCAGTAACATGGTCACATGCAATGCTTACTGTTCAAATTGCAACACTGCCTGGTTTTCTATATTTTTAATGTTTGAAATACCCCTTTTTGTATCATTTCTCAGTCAGAAACTGAGGTTTTATATTTTCTATTTGTAAAATGAAGCTTCTTAACATAGCACTTAATGAAAATGAATTAAATCTCTTTAAGCCAAAGTTTAAGATACCCTGGCTACTGAGCAACTTATAAAATACTATTTTAAATTGTTTCATATCATTTCCACCTTACTAGTATTATGAAAAACAGTCTTTTAAAATACTAAGTCTCCTAGCTAACAAAATCTCACATCTATGAAAAAGCAATTTGCATTTTCATGGTGATGATGACGATTTTACTACTCATTTAATTTTACTGCTGTAATAATGTTTACATAAGTCAAACTTACCTTTAATGATATAATAAGTAGGTAAATATTATCTTTAAAATACTTTCAAAACTATAAATTTATGATGAAAAATAATCCTTTCTCATTGCCGTATGATCTTCGCAGGCCAGAATTCAGAGAAAAACAATCATTGTACACAAGATAAATATTTATATCACATATACAAATATAACAGGTATTCTTTGACCTATTCATCAACATCACAACTATCACATAGTAAATGACCCTATACATCTAAAATGAATTCTCCTAATTCAGAAATAGAACTGAATTTTACAGTTCACGTACCTGAACCTCACACGTCCTCTGTTTAATGGTATCTTCTTTCTCCTTAAGGTCCTGTTCCACATTATTCTTTTCCCTAGAAGACCAGCAAACAATGCAAGAATATTTGAGAACATCAGCTACAGCCGGTATGGTTATCCATCCTCCTAATCCTGAATCGCTTTTTAAATACATAGTGAAACATTCAATTTTTAAATGAAGGGCAGATTATTCTACCCTCTTTTAATTATTTATGGAACAGAAATCAATATAAGCTCTGTTCGTTAAAAAAAAAAAAATCGCTTTCTCACTAAAATGTGATAAAAAGAGAATAGATTAAAAAAGGAAGAGGAGAAAAATAATCAATGAAACACTCAGGTTTCACTGATCTCACTGTTGCTATGGAAATGCTGTCCAATGAAAATTGCTGGTAAAAAAAGGAGGGGTTGCATCAGCTCTGTAAGCTTAACCCTTAAGTACCCTGTTAAATCAAATGAAAATGGCTAATAGAAATAGTCAACAATATTAAGGAAAAAGACATTTGCTGAAGTGTTAATTTCCCCTTAAATCACTGGTGTGTACCAATTTTAGAATGAAACAGAGAGAATATGGAAAAAGGGTTGCCAATACACAGGCCATTAGCTCTATCAAATACATCTGCTAAAAAAGGCTATTTTGGGATCTCCAATCAATCTCAATTGATTAAATACATAAAATAATGTTGATTAAATACATAAAATAATGTATAATAAGTGAAAAAAGAATCACATTAGCAATTAACTCTTTCTGCTCTTCAGATCAAACATGCTAGGATCCACCTTAACTTTGAAATATCATTATCTAAATTCTTACATGCTTCCATCAGAGCTGGATTCCTAATGAATGAATCTTAAGCAATCTTAGATTCAGAATTACAAAATAAAGTTATTTCTTTTGATGTAATAAATTTAACTGCCATTTGTATTAAAATCACACACACACACACACACACACACACACACACACACGGAGTTTCCTTCACTTTCCTTTCTTTTCTACAAAATAAGAGAAAAAGCCATAGAATTCTGCAGCAATACATTTTTGGAAGTGGGGGCAAGGGAGGTAAAAGAAAGCAATATGAAGAAGGGAGGATGGCATTCAAGAAGGAAATCCTCCAGACTAACTACGGCAGTTTCCCCTTAGAGCTTCATGACCATATCTCAGTTTCATCCCAGACATAACCCAAACATAAGCTCAGGCTCCATTAAACTGTAGCATAAAAGGAAGTGAGAAAATTATACCAAAGGAGATACTTAATGGACAACTGCATGCTACATTTATATTTCTCACCTTTTGAGGTGAGATTTTAAACGTAGACAAAACTCAACTGTTTTGGATATGTAGGCACAATGTTTTCAGGATTTATATGGGAGAAAGAAAGCACAAGAATAAAGCCTCTGTATACTGCTACTTTTAAACACTTGAGATGGCCAAGGAGCTCACTAACCGTTTGTCAGATGGGTTGCAATGTGGGTCACGATGTCGCGGAGATTTTAATAAACAGTCCCTTACCATACGAATCATTGTTGCAGCCTGTTCCTCTCATACCTCAATCTACTTATTATAGAAAGGTCATACCCCACTTTCAGTCCTTGTAAAATTAGGTAAAATAGGAAAATAGAAAAACGTAGGAAGAAAAACCTAAATATACCCCACAAATTCTGTAAGCTCACTCTTGGAAATTTTTTCTTTCCTCCTTATGTGAGCAGAAGAGAGTTTTCAGTTCCACTGCAGCATGCCAGAGATAAGTCACATGAAAAACTAGCCCCCTCCCCCCATCTCATATCTTCAGAGGCATTCCACACAAGGTCAATATCAATTCAGCTCCTGGTTTCCCACAGTAGACAATAACAAAAATAAAAAAACATTACACAGTATCAAAGATCAGCACTGCACACACTAATGAGCATGTTTGTATTCAATCCTTTCTGCTCCACTGTTAACTGCTTTACTGACTGTGTCTGCTCAGATCAAGTGTACCTGAAGGAAAACAAGGCTGCAAGACAGTAAGCTGGCTTAAAGGAGACAAGACAGAAGAATGGGAAAGCAAAAGAAGGAAGCTTGCTTGGTGAAAAAGGAAACAGATTACAAAGGACTCTCGGTTCTAACAAGCAAACATAGTCTATATTTGGGTAAAATGGAGGAAATTTAGCAAATACAAATTTCTCTTCATAATTTTGGGTGTAGGTGGGGAGTAGTGGTGATGTCTCCAAATATATCCTGAAAACCATTCCCAATTAAATAAAATATGAGACTCATTAATTTTTCTTAGTATTGAAATCCATTAAATTTAAATTTTTGATCTATTTTTACCTAGTAAACATCTGGTCTCATAAATTCCTTTTATCATTAAAGCCAAGTAGTATAACATACACTACTAAACAGGAAACTTTAAAAAAAAATAAAATTGTCAGTTATATTACTTTCTATAAAAAAAATAACATTACAATTGAAATTGTCCTATAAATCAGACTGAAAATCAAATAATTTTGTCATTAACTTAGATTATAATTTCAGAGATGCCAAATTGTTATGCTGTAGTATTCCACAACTCAACCTCTACAGCTATCCTTCTCATTTCAGGAAAGTAAAAACATCTAAACACATTTAGGGACATTAAGGATGCCTGGTCATATTTCTTAGATTCTTCTCTCTTTCAAATTAACACATATATTTTTCTAAAGGTCATGGATGTATAAGTAATACAAAGCATTCTGCTTAACATTAGCAATTTAAACATTTCAATAAAAAATAATACTTAGATGCAGTTTCCTAAGAAGCCCACCAATATAGGTGGATAAGACAAACAAAAGATGTATTCTAAAAATAGGTATGTGAACATTTTGCCCAAAGCACTGTTCATCTTGGATGTCATGATAGGAAATAGCTATTGCCTTCACCTTAGTAATTTCCAGAAAAGGAAAATGAAATGACCCTATACACCCTCTATCTTAGACTATCTACCTGGTCCTATTCACTCCTGAGATGCTAGTACACCCTGAGGAATCCACAAATACCAAAGCCATAAAGGCCAGGCACAGAGCTTCCTGGTATTTCGAAGGCTGACTGTTCTGGTTCCATGGAAACCAGTAGCTGAACCAGCAAGGAGAGCAAAGCCCAAGCTAGGCTTTTAAAAGCCTAAAATTGACAACTACATAAACCTACTATGAAGTGGTCAAAAGCTATTCACAAGGACTGTTAGGCTCAGGGACCTGAGTCCATGCAATTCACTTCCATTTAGCCAGGCTCTGTTTATGGAGAAAAAGAAGTGAGCCATCTGTCTTAATTTTAATATAATCCCAATATTGTCAGAGCAACAGGATTAAATCATCTTCAAAGTCCTTCGCAGATACAGTTTTATGTCTTGTTTTGTGAACATAAGCATCTATTATTTTCCAATTGGAAAACAATAAAAACTAGAAACCAGTTGAAAACCAGAAAGTTGTGAAACCCATGAAGATATATTTTTCAATCCTAAGGCTTATTTATAAAAATCCATTTGGGAACATTTAATCCTAAAGATTCTCTTATTATTAGGTAGCTTAACTGCCAATAAATCTAACAAGGAAACAGAAAAGCATGCTTTTTTCATTATGTAGTCTTCACTAAGGCATCTGGGTCTTACGGAAAGCAAGAGAAACAGGACTAAAAACTAGAGACCTGGATTCTAATCTGGCTCTGCCCTGAAAGGTTTTCTGACTCTGATTAAGTCACCAGCTTTCAGGGCTGCAGTCTTATTTTTCATTATGCAGATGCTACTATCTCTACTATCCTAAGATTTGCAAGGCAAAATGTACAAGATGACATGTAATTAGAAAAAAAAGCAGGCTCTGAGCCTATGCTTTGGTTGCTTTTTACTTATAATATTAACATTTCTTATAATTTTAAGTAACATTGATAAAGTAATTTTTAAATTTGTTAAAGGAAATTATGAGTTACAAAAAAAATTTAGAAAACATTGATCTAATACACAGTTGTAGAATATGTATTCACTGAAATCTCTGCCCAAAAATCTTGTCTAAATATTTGAAATAATCCAACAACAACTCTCTACTTTTAGAAACTCATTATACAGTTTTCAAATCATACAACTTGGAGTGAAATAGTTCAGAATTCAAATGCCAGCTCCATCACACATGATCTTAGTTAAATCACTATAGTAGCAGCTATTTGTTCTGGCCATTCTTTCCTTCTTCTAGGATCCAGCAATCCTCTGAGGAGATGCTCTTTTCCCCTCAACTATCATCTTTCTATCCATACAGGTCAAATAGAAGATGCCATCTTTTTATAGAATCAAACTCTGAGCAATGACCGGCCAAGGACTGGATTCTGGCCAAAGCTCAACTGGTCATAGTACTCCACCCCACAGTCACAGGAATTAATACAAAAACAAGCCCACGACCAAAGCTAAGGCAGTCGTAATCTTTAGATAGGATGCCTTTATTTGGAACTAATAGAAAACTACTATTACCACTACCATATCTTCTACTACTACCACTACTACCATTACACCACCACCACCACCACCACCACCACCACCACCGCTACTGATTACAGAAACTAACATTGATTAAGCATTTACTACATGATAGGTGTTACATGATAAGCAGTTTACATGGATTATCTCATTTGTTCTTAAGAAAAATCATTCCTGTGAAATGATGAGGATGGACAAATATGAGTCCAGGTGCTGCTGGCATCTGTTGTCCCATTTAAAGAATAAGAGAATTTCCATACAAAGAAGCTGAGGTGAAAGGCAAGGAGACAGAGTCTCGGTAGGGCTGCTTCCTGTCACCCCTGTGATAGTTAACTGTACATTATTAACTTTGCTAGGCTATGGTACCCAGGTATTTGGTCAAACACCAGTCTGGATGTTGCTGTAAAGGTATTTTTAGATGAAATTAACATTTAAATCAGTAGACTTTTAGTTATTACCCTCCATAGTGTGGGTGGGTCTCAGCCAACCGGTTTAAGGCCTTTAGGGGGAAAAAAAAAACTGAGGTCCTCTAAGGAAGAGGAAATTCTATCTCCAGCCTCTTCAGACTTGAGCTACAACATCAACCCTTCCCGGGGTCTCCAGCCTACCAGCCTGTCCTACAGATTCTGGACTTGCAGCTCCCACAATCGTGTGAGCCAACTCCTTAAACTGAAGATATTATCTATTTTACATATCGTATGTGGAGACTGTTGAGAGGAGTGAAAGAGAAAATATACAATGGAACCAAATATATCCCTATGCAACTTTAAGACCTATCTAATGATTCAGCAAATATTGAATCCTACTACATATCTGTCACTGTTACACTTTAGGGATACAAGAAACAATGTGACTGCTACCTGCCATTAAGAAACTCGCAACTCAGTGTATGTGAAGAGTTGGGCAGAAGAGTATTGCAATGCAGTGTACCGGGTGTCACAATAAGTAAATACGAGGCATTGTGGAAACCTGAAGATGGGTACCTGACTTTCCCTGATGAGGGTCTGAAAAGACTTCCTTGGTATCTGTGAAGGAAGGATCATTAATTGCCAAATAAGTTATGTTGATAGTAAGTGGTATGTTTATCAACAGAAATTATTCCAGCTTGGGAATGCTTTGTGAAGGAGGTGAGACTTCAGCTATGGAAAGAATGAATGTTGGGTAGAAAAATGACATTTCAAATAGAAGAGAGAGGTTATGCAAGAAAGCACAGAGGAGCTCAGGAAAATGGCAGACTGAAAGGTAAACTAAGAAGAATGAATACTTCCGAAATTTGATGCAATACATAAGTCTACAATCCAAGAAGCTCAACGAACTCCAAGAGAAAAACTCACAGAGACCCACTCAGACACATCATAATCGAACTGTTGAAAGACAAAGACAGAATCTTGAAAACAGTAAGAAAAGAGACTCATTACATAAAAGAGTCCTCAGTAAGTCTATCGGTGGATTTCTCAACAGAAAAACCATGAAGGCTAGAAGACGGTGGGAAAACAAATTTAAAGGGCTGAAAGAACAAAACTGTCAACAGAAAATACTCTGACTGGCAAAACTGTCCTTAAGAAAACGAGAAAGAAATCAAGATACTCCCCGATGAACAAAAGCAAGGGACCTCATTACCATTAACCTGTGGTACAAGAAATGCTAAAGGGAGTCCTGCAGGAATGAAAGGAATGTTTCTAGACAGTAACTTGAAGTCATATTAAGATATAAAAATCTCTGGAGATTTTAAATGTTGAGTCATTTCCTTTATGTGAAAATTAATTAAATTGCCTCCCTATTACCAAACAAATGCACACTACAATCTAGAGCTTCGATCTGACGATCAGTAACGCCATTCTTAAGGAAGTCATGACTGAGACTTTCTAGTATCAGGTAGTACCACAGATCTTCGCACAGCCAGAAGCCAATTAGGTTAAATTATATAAAAGAGTTCCAGATTCAATAATATAAACAATGCTCTCCCCAGAGCTAATAGTTTCTAATGGTACTGGAACTGAACTAAACTGAAAATACAATTTTTATAAATTCAAAATATATGCTAATAGTGCCTTAAATATTATTTAAAAATCAGTTCTCAAATATGATTGAGGTAGAGATCTATATAGTTAGGAACACAGATTCTGACTACATGAAAACATAGTTCCAGTCTCTCTTCAACTAGGGAGAGAGTATTCATTCAGCTACTCCAGCCAATGTTTGCTGAGCACCAACTGAGTGAATGCTGAGCTCTAAGTGCTGAGCTGGGTGTTGGGGACGATGATGATGATGATTACTAACATGTATTGAGAATTACCATGTTCCAAGAATTACACTAAGCATATACATGGTATTATTCATCATTTCCATTTTACAGATATAAAAACTGAGGCACAGACAATTAAACAAGTAACTTGTCTAAGTCATGTCAGGAGTCAAACCAAGCAATCTGGTTAGAAAGCCCATGCTGTGAAACACTACACTGTCTGGCTTTACTAGAAATAAGAGACATTCTGTGCTATCACACAGAGCTCGGAGTCTATTGGGGAAATAAATATAACTCTGTATCATAAGAGAAGTTCTGAGAGAAGGAAATTGAGTGCTCTCTGAGCTGAGGTGCGTATTAGGGAAGGCTTTTTAGAAAAGACTTGTCCATTCCCCATCTGAAAAATCGAGATACAACTACTTACCCTTTAGCAATGTTGCAAGAATTGAATAAGAATTTATACAGAACAGACATAGCACAATGCCTAATAATTATCATTGTAATTATCTATCCTGTTTACTGGCCCAAGACCAGGGTAACACACTGGCCTGACAGGATGTAGCTTTTACTTCCTAAGGTTCCTGCTAAAAGGACAGAGACAGGAAGGAAGTGGAAGCTGGTAGAAGATAAAAAAATGTTAACTCCTGCCTCAGCACAATTCACCACCACCACCACCACCGCATTAAGTGACTGAACCAATTTCTCAGTAATTTCGCTTTCTCACTACCAAGAACTTCTCTATTTGAGTCACTTTACTTTCAGAACAAGGGCTCTTAAAAATGGTTCCATGGGTAGTTTTTAAGGGTCCGGTAACTCCTGAAATAAATGCAAAATGGTGTACATGGATACACATGTTCTTTTTTTCTGGGAGCAGAATCTAATAACCTTTATCAGATTCTCAAAGGAGATCCCTAACACAAAAACAGATTGTCAAAATATGAAAAATCAGCCCACTAATGTCCCTGTGAGAATTAAAAATCCTTTTGTCTACAAAATCCTCTTCTGTAGTCTTCAAAATAAGCTATTATTCAGAAGCTCTTTTGCATTATTTAATCATTTAACATATGGCTTCTAATCCATCATAAACTTTATAGGAATTAAATCTGGGAAATATTCTTTTATAACAAACTTTGATTCATTCAATCAACCAACTAACCTATACAGAGATACTATGGTTTCAGGAAATGTGTGCATTAATTTCTAGACCTATCCAAATGAATAAGACATAGCTCCTGCCCTGAGTGAGTTCAAATTCTTAAAAAAGACATATTAAAAAGAGCCCACAATAAAATGTGGTGAGTAGTATCATAAAGGAATAAACTCTCTAAAAACATAAAGGAAAGAGTAACCAGTAATCAAGGTTTCAGAGAAGGTTTCACAAAGTAGATGGTATTTAAGCTGAACCTTGAAGCATGAGCGTAAGTTTACAAGATAAAAGGTGTGTTCAGGAAAAGAGGAACAGTAGGCTCAGAGGCACAGAAGAATAAAATAGTGGCATGTTGAGATGAAAGATAAGCCCACCCACCATAGGGTTGAAGAAGGGGAATGAAACTGAAATAGATTAGAGTACTATGCTTAACACTGAGAGTACAAGAGCAAACATACAGCATCTGCTCTCAAGAAACTTTACAGTGTTATAGCAGGAGATGATTCTACGTTACTTTGGGAGGTGGATAAGACAAAAGAATGGTCAGGATGCCAAGGGAACACCACAAAGGAAAGTGAACTAGATCCAGTTGGAAAAGGGGAGTCACTACGGGATCTGAGTTGTACTTTACACTCAGTTGAAGGTAGGATGGTAGGATGGTCAAGAGACTCTAAGCAGAGAATTCATTAGGAGGTCATAGCAGTGATCTACGTAAGAGATAAAGGCTAAAACTAAGACAGAAACAGTGGAACAAAAAGGACAGATTTCAACAATACTGAGCAAATTATTTTCTCATCTATTATATAAGATGAAATAGAACACTGAACAAGCAAATAGTCCCTATGCTTAATAAGTACATAGTCCTGTAAGAGATCCAAACAAAATAGACAATTATAATAAAGTATGGAAATGTTACAACAAGTGTAAATATAAAAACTATGTTAGATAGACTCACATAAGATTTGATAGATGTGGGGTTGGGAAGTAAAGTAGTCAGAGAAGGCTTCTCTTTCTGGAGGAAATGATATCTAAGGTGAGATTTGAGGATAAGGAGTTGATTAGCCAAAGGAGATGGTAGGAATGGTTTCAAGAAACATTTCAAAGACAGAAGAATAAAGATGAGAGGAAAATAAATCTCGGTTTGTAGCCTCAGTGACTAGATGAATGGTGATATCACTGAGAGAGGAAAATAAGAGAGACAAGGATAGTGGTCAGAGGAAGATCAAGAAGTCACATCCTACTGGACAGTTGGATGAAAACACTAGTAGGCAATGAAAAATAGAGGTCTTGAGCCCAGGTGAGAGATCCAGGTATTTGATAAGATTATTATATTATATTACAACCATTGCTTTTCCTTAAGTTAAAAAATATCATACTAATTTAATCTGATGGACATAATTAAATCCCCATATAGCAGAAATTGAAGGAATTATATAAAAAATTTAAAGAAAAAAAATGGCAAAAAGGCATCCTGCATCGAGCTCTCAATGTCTCATGTTTTCAACTAGAAACAATTTGGTTAATTAGAGATGAAAACAATGTCTCATTTTTTGATCAATAAAAGAGAACATTCTATACCCAACAACTAACTCTGGGGTTATATACAACTTTCCATATTTCCACTGATTTTGAATGCTCAAAATAAAATATTATTCTAAGAAACACATTCCTTCTTCATTAGGCTTTCCTAAATTATGCAAATTTTTATTTCCTCCATCATCAAGAGGGGGAAAACAAATTTTATAAAGCACCATATTTATTACATACTCATTATAATTACATATTACAATATGTTGTTTATTTGCAGGTTTGGCCCCTGGACTAAAATTAAATATCTTCTAACAAATAAGAAGAGGCTAATTTTTTTATCAAATAATAATTTAGTAAAAGCCACAAATGCTATTTAAATTCTTTTTTTCTTGTTTTGTGGTTATATACATCAAATTTTGATATATTAATAAGATTTAAAGGCTGAAGAGTAGTACTATTGCACAGAAAAAATTGTTACTCATAATAACAAAAGCCAAAGTTTATTATGAAATATCTTGAAGACTTAATAGTAACCTCATACAACCATTTATAAAAGAGAATTTTAACAATCATAATTTTAGTACAAGTAGAGAAGTCTCATTATGATGTTACTGGAGTTGACAGATGATGGAAGTTTGCCTACATTGTAGATCTCACCTAAATAAAAGCCTGGGGAAAATATTTTCACAAATGTCAAATCATGCATAAATGTATTATACATTTATAAAATGTGGCTACAACCTAAAACCTAACAAGGTTTTGGAGCTCTTTGATTTTCTTAACAAGACAGACGGTCACAAAATGTTAGATTTTTTTTTTTTTTTTTATGTTGTTAGCTGTGATTCACTAAAAAAGACTGCCACTAGTATAACTTAACATTATGGTTACTAGAGGTTAGTGAAAGCTCAGTTGACCAAAATGTAACTAATAATTATAAATGTTTGCATGGGCAAGAAGATTTTACGTATGATGCTCTACTTTCTATTAAAACTCACAATAAAACATTTCATACATTAAATAACTATTGCTAAAGTCAAGCAAGTCCTAGAATATTGGGGTATGTGTCCATTTTCAAAAGCCTAAGAAGCAAAGACAAACATTTTCAAATCTAGCTACTATTCGATGTACATTATACATAAGGCAAGGAAAAAAGTTAATGGACCATTTATGGACCATATAAAAATGAAAAGTCTACACACCATTATAGATTCAGTAGTCAAATGTTTAGTTCTCCTATTCCTAACCAAAGTAATAAAATGAGAGGCAGACATATAACAGCAAGAACACAGAAGTAGAACTTATACAACCTGGGTTAGGTGCCAGCCAGCATGGTTGCTGACTGGATGTGTGACTTTGAATTTGATTTTTTTTTTCATGAGTAAGGAAGAAATTGGGACTATATGACATCCAAGGGGTTTTTGGTTTTGTTTTGTTTTACTTTCTAGGATTCCAGCATTAGAGGCCTATTTTTGAGCAGGAAATAAGAATTTGGTAGAATTTGGCAGAAAGCAGATATGCTCAAAACTAAACAATAACATTTAAAAAGGTGCCCAGACGAAGTTTACAGAATGTCGGGTATATTATTCAAAGAGGTATATAATACTAAGACTGATTACTGAAATTACTGTTGATTTAAAGCAAACTTGTGTCTAGCTGACATTTACCTTCCCAGAATTCATTTCTCCTCTGGCAGAATTTTCATGTGGGGATACCCCCTGACCTTCATATGGTGTTGGTGGCAACCTAACCCCCACCACTCCCAGGACAAGGTTCATGAAAAATCACACTATATACATCCTTGGCCACTGAATGTTGCATGGCATTAAGCCAATCCAATCAGGTTGAATCTTAGGGCTTTTGCAGGACCTGCCAAAAGAAAGCCATTCCACTGTATACTTGAAATTTTAAGTACCTGTGGCTAGGTGTTCTATAGCGCCCCTGACAACATAATGAGAAAGTCTATTTGAGAATGGAACAATCCACTGGAAGTGGAAACAAGAAATGGAGAAAGCAAGAGAACAGAGTATATTATTTGAGTGCCAGTATGAAGCTATGTCTTAAGCCATCCCTACCTCTAAGGGGTCTTAGTTTCACAAGTCAACAAATTCACTCTCATTTAAGTTAGCCTAGGTTGAGTTCTTTCTTGCAACTGAAAAAACCGTTAACAACTAAGTCTCTCTACAGCAATCTCAATACAGTCTTGTAAAAGAGGAAAGATTATTGCCAAGTTCTTGTCATATAGTCCAGATAAATTATTTAATTCCCTTATGTCTCAATACCATCAATAAAATAAAGTATCAGCCATTATCCACCTCAAAGTATTGTAAAAGTAAAAAAAAAAAAAAAAAGTTGGTGTAAATCCAGATATTTAAATACAACACTTTGTAGACAGAAAAATGGTCTTGCTTTTACAAGTAATTTTAGTAGGTCATTTTCACAACTGAGTATTACCATAAAAGTTTCCAGAAAACAAAGAAATTAAGGAACTATCTATAGTACTCGCTATATTTAGATTCAAATCTACTTGTAGTCAAATCTGTTCTGCACAATACCTAGTTATAAGACAGACAATTCAAATCAAGTAGTCTAGAGATTAGGTATTAGTTCTACTGTTGACAGGTTTGTATGGCTTTGGGCAAAATAACTTAAGCATCCATCTAAAGTCTTTACCTATAAAACAGAGACAGTAACATCCATGTCAAGTCACAAGATTTTTGTGAGGATCAAAAATGAGATAACAGTTACAAAAGCCCTTGGCATTGTCTCTGCATTTAATATTCCTTCCATAAAATGTAAGCTATTCTTATAATTAATTTCCTCAACAGAATATGTTCTTAAATAATTAACATGTTATTCAAATATCTAAAGTTGGAGTAAAACTGCATTTCATTCATTCTAAGATACACATTTTTCACTTTCTGAAATCAAATAGTATCTTAAATTGATGGCAAGACATTGTTTATTTGGCAGTGATTTTTTTCTTTTGTAGTGGTACATAAGAAAACAGTGCATCCTGCAGTTAACGGTTGCCTTAGCTTTGATGAAATAAGGTACACACATTCCCAACTGAAAAACTATGCTACTTAACCAAATAAAGTAGCATTTACCAAGACAGAGAAAAGAAAGAGTGTGTGTGTATTTACATAGCCAGCTATAACTTTACTTTACATACCTCTGTAGGTCAACTATTTCATTGTTAAGGGTATCTAGCTCCTTAATAGCAGAGAAATCTGCAACAGGACTTGATCCTATGATGTTCTAAAAACAAAAAGTTCACAATTATACATTATAACTATAAAATTATATACAGCAAAGCATTAAAAATGTTTAGAAGAACCACGAAGAGTATTACACATTTTATGGTATTATTAATCCTTTTAATTCAATTAAGAAAACCATATCTAGTACAATTTTAAACACACACACAGTTATATACTAAAACATTTGCCCTTAAATTCTCTAAAAGCTATTGTTCTATAATATGTGCCATCACTACAGATCCCGATGCCTTTGTCCCTTGATCCTAGCCTGTCCAGAATCTTGCAGTAAAGCAAATATCAGATTTATAAACTAATTACTCCTCTGAAATATAAATTTCTTGTGGAGATGGATGGTGATTTATTTGCATCATCTGGCGCAGAGTAAATACACAAATTTTTGTTGAATCTTAGAATTATAATGGTCGTTGATTTTATGCAATTCAACGAATATACTTTTTATTAAATACTTTTAATATCTACTCTATTTAAAATAAAACCAACTGCTTAGGCATTTTCCATAGTAAATATGATTCTAACCATAAATGAAACTATCTTCATATATGACATCCTTTACATATGGTTCTCTTTCAACAATTAAAGTGTCAAAATTGATCTCTGAATGGCACTTGCAGTTAGAAAATCTAGCTGGATTTATTTTGGGGTCTGCTATTTTACTAGCTGCATGGTCTTCACTGGAAAAATAAAGAAATAATCTCTGCCCTGCCCACTTTAAAAATTAAATGAAATAAATATTATAGGTGAAGTCACTCCACAAACTTTATATTTTATAAATGTAAGCTATTCTTATAATTAACTTCCTCAACAAAATATGCTTTAAAAGATGGATGGCCTCCCAATGAGTTGATTCTACCTTGGCTCAATCTCCTTTGTGAATCACACTGTTGATGGCTTATACAGCTGGCTAAAGTCAGGGCAAAAAGATAAGTGCTCTTTCAAACAGTTGACCTAATACCCAATGCTACAACCAGATTAACAAATAACAGAACAATCATCATTAGGAAATATTATAACTACTGCCTGAACATGTAAAACTAAGATATATTGAGGACCTTATTAGCATAACAGAAAATTTAGTATTAATACTTATGTTGCTGTGAACTTAATGTATGTCACCAACTTACACAACAGAAGAAAGCTAAAAGTTCACAATCTCCCATTCTCCTCACATTTATGTGATGGTTTACAATTTACTAAGCACTTTCAAGTCCATTAGTCGATTCTAAAAACTAATCTGAAAATTGGGTTGTAGAAAGGGCAGATATTATTAACTCTATTTGAGAGCTAAGGAAACAGATTTAATGATGCTTATAGGTAACAATAGGTACCAGCTAATAATAGTTTGATCAGATTTCTGATTAAATTCAAGTGCTATTTCACACTCTGCCTTTTGGCATTTGCATATCAAGATTACTTATGTAAATGAAACCATTACCCTAAAAGCCAACTTAATAAATAGGTATAGTAATAAAATTTGGCAAATAATTCCTTCTATATTTCTTTAAGCTATACTGTATTATCCGTCCCCGGATGTTTTGTTTTTGACTATCAATACTGAAACTCATCTATTCTCAATTAATGCTATTCTCAATTTTATATTAAAGTTTGTATCAACTATACCTCTTACTATTTTACTGTGCTTCACTGATACAGACCTTTAGCATCCTAAATTAGAAAATTTAAAGTGGATTTCTGAATGTGACAGGTATTCACTAGGAATCTAACTCTAATTTAATGTGACTTATGAGCTAAGCCTGGCCAGAGTCTGAGAGGTGAACAAAATGAAAAATTAGCACTTGGTCTCACTTCTATCGCCAAGAGTAACTTATATCACCTAAACGCTCCTGAGAAATTTGCTATCAGAGGTGCAAGCGCACCAAGAACTCATGACTTCCACACCTCTTCTGTCACTCTAATTCAAAAACAGTGACTCATATTTGACAGTCATTCACTACTAAAAGTATCATCAAATAAGAAGAGTGAGACAGACAAGTTTAACTTCAAACAAGTTATAGGGTGATACCACAAGATGACCTCGAAAGGAAGATTAGTGTACTGTAGCTGGCATATAGTTTGTGTCACTCTATTGCTGACACAAAAATTAAACTTCAATACTAAAGCAATAAAATGACATGCAACCAGGAAGCATGGAAAAAATTCAGCTAACAGTATATAAAGTATAAGAAGGGCATATGAAGAAAAATGTAGCAGCATGTCCCCTTCTTTCAAAATATTTTCTCTCACTCTGTTTTGTGCATTACACAAAAACTCCACATTGATGATTTTAAGAGGATTGGAGAGCCTAGGGAAGGCAAGTTAAAATGCACACAGACCAAGTGACAGACATGTGACAAAAGCATGCTGTTTAGGTATTTTCTCTGCATCAACTTAGCTGCATAAAAAAACTTCTAATTTCAAAATGTATCTTGTAATGCTAAAAAGGCATAAAGTAAAGCTCTAACCTTGAGAGAGTAGTTAAGAAACTGACAGTACAAGAAAGGCGAAAAGCAGAGTGCTGCAGAATGGAAAAAATAGTCCAAACTAGAAAAAACACAGAAAGGAAAGCAACATTCAAAAAAAGATTAGTCAAAGCTGCAAAAAAATGCAGTTCTAAAAAAAAAAATCAGATTATAAAGAGAAAAGATTATTGAAAGACAAAACAAGTGCTAATTTTAATTTTTAAAGTTAAAAATTAAGACAGTGATAAAATCCCATTTTAATGAACAGTATTGCTATCTGCCATAAACAAAGTATGTCTGTGATCTAGTGAATAGATTTCAGACGAATTGTATTTTAATTATATTAAAAACTCTGTAGAGCAGATACAACTTGAAGTGTCTATTAATGTTATAGAGACATCAATGAACAAATATAATTTGCTTTAGAAAGTTGCCATATCTGTAATTCATGTTGGTGAGAGATTAAGTAGCAAGGGGAAAAAACAGTCTACATAGGAAAAAGAAGGGTGAAACAACGCAGCACTCCATAAAATAACTGTTATAGCAGAGGGCATAAACACAGATTTGTAACCTTTATCTTTCTGGGTGGCGTCACTTTTAGCTTTCTCTACAACTTAGAGAAATCATGTCCTATATCACAAGAAATCTCAAAAAAAAATTCACAAAATGCTCTTTGCGAAAAACTCACAAAAGAGTTAATTGAATATTCATTTTATTTAAAAATAAGGATAAAAACACTTATATGTAACTTCTGTACTTGGTGGCTATAAATGTCCATTGACTTAGGAAAAAAAATCCAATTTTGACTTTTATTAAGTTTGTTAAAATGGAATTTTTGAACCTACATGACAAAATTAATGCGAAACCAAAATATTCTGTTGACATTTTATTGAGCACTTTCCTCAGATATATATAGATCTCCCTGAGGAATCACCACAGCAATGGTTATTTTATAGGTCACAAGAGATTTAAAAGTACAGAGTATGTATTTTTAATAGCAAATAGCCATGAGAGTATGCAAGTCCTTTTAAAGATCTAATAAGGCCGAGATATTGTACATGTACTATATACTACGAAGGGTTTCCAGATGAGGAGAGAAAAATCAAGGCACAACATGACTAAACAATGTAGCTTTAAAAATTTCTGCTGTTGGCCAGAAACCAAAAGTAGCAAAACCTGTTTCTAGTTGTACAGGTATGAAATGTGTCCATACGCTCAGGAACAGGTCATCTACATGGTAAAAACCACAAAGATTTCTCCTCACACAATGTTTTTCTTGTTTTTTTTTTTAAATTTAAAATTGATATCAATCATAATCTCCTAGATTTTGCTTTTTGTATTGTTTTCTGTAAGAGTGAATCATCAAATGAAACATAATAATTTAATTCTTAGATATTTCATTTAAATTTTATATCCTATACATAAAAAATAATCCACAAATCCAGAAGGGGAAAAATAAGACCACATTTTTCCAATTTTGAGACTGGAAAATATGGCTGCCATACATGTAATGAATGATGGGATAAATGAGCTGCAGCCCAAGGATGTCATACAAGGCATCCAAGCATATTTATAGCCACAAACTAAACTACAAACTAAACTACAAACAGTATACTGCTCTGTTTCTAGCCACATATATTTTCTCCACTATTCTGTCCAAATCAAGTCTGTCATCTGACATAGCACTTGTTCCTTTCTGTTAATGCATTCAGGTTTTCTTTTACGTTGTCTTACCTTCTGTAAAGTGGCCCTATCTGATGGTGGAATCATTTCAGGAGTAAGAACGTGAGGAGGGTCAATGCCCTTTATTAACTTTTGATTGATTAAGTGAAAAGCCAAGGCAAACTGATCCTTTGAAAGCTTCCCACAGTCCTTTGTGACACACAATGCCCTGTACAAATAAAACAAAATGAACAGTATATAAAATGCCACAACTAGCATTCTAAAAATCCAAGGAAAAAGTAATATGATTACTTAGCTTTTTGAAAATAGTAAGTTGAATTAAAAAAGAAAGTCATAGCAACTTGTGGCCTGCCTAAAACTCAAACATTAGAAGCGAGAGACCAGCTCAAACAAGAGATGGGGGTGGGGGATGCTCACCCTGGTGCTGAGCAGGGGCCTCTAATCAGGATTTGCTTTGTGTATTCTTACCAATTTCCAGAACCACTGCTGAGTAAAAGCTGTGGTGGGCCAAAGAATCCCAATACTCTCTACTCCCAACATTTTCAACATTAAAAAATGTCAAAAGTGAAACCTAAGTTTCAACAAATTTGGTTCATTAGTGGCATCACAATAATTTTAAAACAAGCAAAAATTTCCCTGTCAGCTTCCTTCCTGCAACTCATGGAGTAGGAGGATATAAGGATCACCAAGTCAAAGCAGAAACAACAGCTGCAAATGGAGATCACATGTGAAGAAAAGGCAGCAATCTGGAAAGCTTTACAAAATCACTTGAAGACAAACAACAAATGTTCTATTCTAGCTTCTTTTTCCCTTTTTCCCCCTCTAAGCTTAGCTTCTGAAGTCCTGATTTGTTTGATTCATTGAAAGCCAATATGGCCTGATGAAAAGACTACAGATTCTAGTGTCAAGAATCCTTGGATTCCAGCTTTTCTATTATTATTTTTGGGATCTTAGTCAAATTTTTAAACTCTCTAAGCCTTAGTTTCTTCATCTAGAAAGCAGAGATAACGGCCATTTTGTAAGGTTACTGTGAATTAAAGACAAAGTGCATCAAAAGTGTGGGCATAATGCCACACCCACGAGAGCTGCCATTTATTGAGTATAGTGCCTCACTGAGGCACTCGAAAGTGGCAGCTATTATTAGTTATATACATATAATCTTTACTGGTTTTGGAGAATCTTATTCCTTTTAAGGCAGATCTACTGCTCCCCTTTGTTCTTTTCTAAGTTTCTCTTTGCAACTATATGGTTCTACTACTAATTTTTGCTGCCCCTTGAAAAACCTCAAGACGACCTCTGATATAGTCCTGTGGATTGGCAGCAGGCACACTATAAAGCATTTTCATATAAGTTATCTCATTTAATGTGAAATTCACTTGAAATACAAGGTTTATCTTTTTTAAGGACCAAATGTGTAATTCCTATGTAAAAGTATAAAGGTATTCATATACCCTACAGAATTATAAAAGTATGCCTTGAAGACACTGTTTTTTTATATTGTTTAAATTTCAGATTTTGGATTATCCCTTAAAAATTTACCTTTAATGAACTGATATAAATAGATGCTGCATTTTAATATTCTAATAACAATTCACTGACACTGTCAATCTTATAAAACTTCAGGTAACTCATTCTCAAGCTCTGTCTGTTATCCAAAAGAAATCCTCAGTTCTAAATTTTCTCTATAAAGAATTCTGGAAAAAAACTATGCTATTTACAAATGCCTTTAATAAGAATATACAAAACTAGATTTGATACAAAACTATATGTGTTTTTAAAACCAATTTAAATAAAGTCTTACCAAATATGGGCTAGTAAGGTAGAAGGTAAACCTGTCTTTAGGAAGATTTCACGAACTTCTAGTCCAGACACAAATCCATCCATATCTTTGTCAGTTTTCAGGAAGATTTCATCATATTTAGCTTTTTCTGCAGGTGATACAACCCACTACAGGAAAAAAAAAAAGGTATTTATATACAGAATTTCTGCCAAAATGAAACAAACTTTTAAGTGTCACTCTTTTAACTCCTGACAGTATCTGTCACAAATTCTGAGCAATTCTACCCCACTAACTACTAACTACGGCAACAGTGTATCACATCCATCACACCCTAATCAAAATGCTGTGGTAAAGACAAAATTACAGAAGAAAACTATAGGTCAGTTGAGATTATTTATAGATGCCCAATTTACTCTCTTTTCAAGTAATGAGTAAATTCAAGCACAGTTAACTCTTGACTTATGAATGATCACCTTAACATAGGTAACTGGGAGAGTCTATATAAAATATTCAGATAATTCTCAATCTTCATTTTTTATAGTTTCATTCAGCATTGTTAATTGTAGCCAAGCTGGCTAATTTGCATATTCTATCATTATTTTCCTTTATTCAACCTGACAAGAAGTAGGTTGGAGGAAAAAACGGTCCCTGGACACCTCAAAATTGGATAACTTGAACCCAAAGAATCAAGAGTTAACTAGAGATTAAACAAACAAAAACATCTATTAATTATGCCAGAGCGAGGAAGCCAGATTAGCATGGGGTATCTGCTACCTCCAACTTTAATTTGAGGTAGATCAAGGCAAAGCCAATGAAACATCCATATGATCTAAGGAAAGCCAAATGCAGAAGGAATTATGTTTTCTGAGATATCCCATTAGGTAGGTTCAACCAGAGGGAGCTCTAAATCTTTGATCCCTTTGATTGTTCTTCTATCTTCATCAAGCAATCAACTGTTAAATGCCATGCACTTTGTTTTTAAAAAATAGTGCTTTAACACTGATAAATCTATACCTGTCTTAATGATGCTTTGGTAGGCATTTTATCTACAGGTGGTAAGGAGTGGTAAGATTCCTTGGCTGATGTTGAAGTGGGGATCAACTGCATAGAGCCTGATATACTGACCGTTTTCCTCTTAGAAGGTGGCACCAAGGCTGGAGGCAAGGACATTGGCACAGGTTCTTTCTCCAATGCACAGTATACCAAAAACATGGCCTTCAAAATAGATGAACCAGGGTCATATATATTAAAATAATTTAACGACATCTACTCATTAAATTGATTATTGCTCAACTTTGTTCAAACTGTCTCAAATCTCTTTTTTTAAGAAATTAGGCTGGGAAGGAAAAGAGGAAGAACAGAGGAAGAGATAAAAGGAAGGAAGAATAAAAAATGTACCCTTCAACTAAAGTTCTTGCAATGTTAAAAGCAAACAACCTGGGAAAAAAATATTTGCAAAGAAAGAGCTAATCTCTCTAATTCTATATAAAGAGTTCCTATAAATTAACTTTAGAAAAACCAAATCCAATAGGAAAATGGGCAAAGAGTATGAACAGATATTTTACAGAAAAGCAAATACTATAAAGGGCCTATCCTTAACGTACAAAAATATGTTCACTTTTACTCACGAGAAAACTGCAAGTTAAAACTAAATTAAAATACCATTTCCACCTAATTGGCAAAAATCCAAAGTTTCATAACATACTTTGTCAGCTAGATGGAGCAAACAGGTACTTTCGTACACTGCTAGTGGGAGCTCAAACTGGTACCAAGTCTATGAAGGGCAAACTGGCAACATCTACCAAATTTATTTATTTCCCCTTTGGCTCAGCAATCCCCTATCTGGAAATCTAACTTCAGATTTACCTGCCCACATAGGAAACACTACATGAAAAAAGGTTATTAATTACAGAATTGTTTGCATCAGCACTCAAGTGCTCATCAACAGAAGACTAGTCAAAAAATTATGGTAGATCCATATGATGAAATATTATGAAAAAAAAGGGAAACATTCTGTATCTTAACTGTGGTGGTACTTTCACAGGTATATACAATCATAAAGCTCATCAAATTATGTATTTAAATTAAATGCAGTTCATTGTATATAAAACAGTCCTCAATAAAGTTTACCGAAAAAAAAAAAAAAAGAATCATGGAGCTCTCTCTATAAAAAGATATCCAACATACACTGTTAAACATGAAAAAGTATGGTGTTGAACAGTATGCATAACAGTGTGTATACTGTATTATCTTCTGTGGCAAGGGAATAATAATTATTCATACTTGTTTATATTTGCATTTAAGAAATTCTAGAAGGATAAACAAGAAACTACAGACTGTCCTAGGATATCCCCTCCATTTTGAATGCAAGGAACCTTTAAGACTTTCAAAAGATGAAAATTTTCCATGACTATCTTCAAGCACATGAAATTACTCAAAGCAACTTGGAACCTCCAGAAAGATTCCAACAGCAACTGGAAGGAAGCTTGAATATTTCTTAATTTTTCCTTCCATTAAAAATGACAATTCTACCCAAAAAGAAGTTAGCTTCTATTTCTAAGTTAAGTTTTCTAGGGCTTTCAAATTAGTATTTATTGAGCACCTAATACAATAACACTGATCCATGATTTCTGTGATTACTAATATCGTTTTAAAATAAAAGAAACTAAGGCTAAGAGATGCTAAGTAATTTGTCTGATATTTTTTAGGAAGTGATAGAGTAAGGTTCAAACCAAGATCTTCTGGCTACAAAGCACTTTTTTCCAGATTCGATCAGCTTTATTAGGAGTGTACATACAATTCTATAATGCCATGCTGTCCTCTACAACCAATAAGACTAACTTTTAACCCACTGGTACCCAAATTGAAGTAGGCATCAGAATTACCAGGACAGTTTGACAAAGCACAGATTTTTGGGTCCTGCTCTCAGAATTCTAGATTCAGTAAGTCTGGAGTTAGGCCTGAGATTTTGCATTTCTGAGAAGTTCCACAGGTGATGTTGATGCTGTTTGTCCTGGTACCGCATTTAACAATTTGACCCAACCAAGAATTTTCCTCTCTCCATTTACTAGTCAACCTGAAGAACTCAATTTCAGTTTTAGAAACACACAAACTTTCTATTTCCAAAAGCTTGAAACTCCAGAAAAAAAAAACCAATCTGGCTAGCACAACCTTTTGACCAAATTCACATTATATGTAATATTATTAGATTGGCACTGAGCTAAAGAAGTGACTAACATGCACATTAAAAGTCAGCATCCCTCTTGTTGCAGATGGGAGTCATTTCCTGGAAAAGTGGACACTAGAAACAAAAAAAGCAATGTCAGCCATCTGCTGCCAATAGACAACACATTTTTTGAAAGTTAAAAAAATACTATGTTACTAATTCCGTGTTGCTTTGACAATAGTTTCCCTGACAAAACTGAAGTCAGAAATGTTACAACCAAATAAAACAGAGAAAGCGAATAGTACACTGCTAGGTTGTGATTTTGTTTTCTTATAATATTGTACTTTATCCTAATCAAAGTCTGCCATCAAAACAAATACAGCAACTAAATCAAATGACACACCACGCTCACATGCACAAAAAAATCTGGCTGGCAACTCATTTTTAAACTGAAATGTACTAGAACAAATGCATTTACACAGCTAGGGATAGATACTTAACAAAGAAGCATTTAGAATATCTTTTTGATGATTTCAAAATAAAAATATCAAAAATAAATCTAAATATCAAAAATAAAGCTTACTTCAGGACAGCAGGAAAAAAAAGGGATTTCATTTCACGGTTGCAGTCAAATACCAGTACCTGCTCACTTTTTTTTTTTTTTTTCATTCTCTGTGCTTTCAGGAGTATTTCACAAAATTTAGTGGCCATCAATTACCTAAAGGGCTTGTTAAAACACAGGTTTTTCAACCCTACCCCAGAGATTCTGATTCAGTTGGTCCAGGGTATGGCCTGAGAATTTGCATTTCTAGTAAGTTCTCTGGTAATGCTGATGTTGCCGATGGAAGATTATACTTTGAGAACTAGAATTTAGGAGCTTCATTAGGAGTTTCATTTGCTCATTAGTCTAGTCAATCAATTAAATTGTCAGTTATAATTTCTTAAAATAGCACTCTAGGATGAAACATCAGGCATTTCTTGTGTTTTTCAAATTAATACAAGTTTCCTTCATCATGTTAGTTCAACAAAACATTACTGAGAAATTTCTAGCTACTGGGCATTGTGCTAGGCACTAGAAATACAAAAGTGAAAAGAGTTCTCACTTTTACAACCCAATTAAAGTAGCAAGCATGTAAAAAGTTAATTTCGATATAAGCATGTAAATGCTAATATAGACAAGTACAGGTCCTTTATAAATTTCCAAGTGCCAAAAATTCCTTATAATAATGAGGACCCAACAAATGCTATTTACGAAAATTTAGACCACTTTCAGTCTAAAAACTTACCTGACAGAAAAATTTAAGACTTAATAAGAATATAAAAAGGAGATACGTATGAAGACAGAATACAAAGGAAAATGATCATAAGGCTATAAAGTGGGAAAAGGGGAAAATAGTAACTTTATGGTAGAGAAACCTGACAAACATCACTTTAATCAAGTGATGAAGATTATCATCACCAGTGATGGCATGAGGGCATCATGTACTGCTCCCCGCTCCTGATAAATGTGATGAGAAAGTCATTTCACGTCTGTGGTATTCTTTCCAAAAACCCATACCCCTAGCCTAATCATGAGAAAAACATCAGACAACCTACACTGGGAGACAGTCTACAGGATAACTAGCCAGTACTCCTCTATAATGCTATAGTCATAGAAAAAAAGGACAATACTGAGAAATTATCCAGAGAGGCTGAGACATGGCAATTAAATAAAATGTGGTAGCCTAGATTGGCTCCTGGGATAAAAAAGAAAAACCCAAATAAAGTCTGGAGTTTGATTAACAGTAATGTACCAATGTT
>NW_011888916.1:6292624-6309431 GCF_000151845.1 Pteropus vampyrus
AAATGCATTTACACAGCTAGGGATAGATACTTAACAAAGAAGCATTTAGAATATCTTTTTGATGATTTCAAAATAAAAATATCAAAAATAAATCTAAATATCAAAAATAAAGCTTACTTCAGGACAGCAGGAAAAAAAAGGGATTTCATTTCACGGTTGCAGTCAAATACCAGTACCTGCTCACTTTTTTTTTTTTTTTTCATTCTCTGTGCTTTCAGGAGTATTTCACAAAATTTAGTGGCCATCAATTACCTAAAGGGCTTGTTAAAACACAGGTTTTTCAACCCTACCCCAGAGATTCTGATTCAGTTGGTCCAGGGTATGGCCTGAGAATTTGCATTTCTAGTAAGTTCTCTGGTAATGCTGATGTTGCCGATGGAAGATTATACTTTGAGAACTAGAATTTAGGAGCTTCATTAGGAGTTTCATTTGCTCATTAGTCTAGTCAATCAATTAAATTGTCAGTTATAATTTCTTAAAATAGCACTCTAGGATGAAACATCAGGCATTTCTTGTGTTTTTCAAATTAATACAAGTTTCCTTCATCATGTTAGTTCAACAAAACATTACTGAGAAATTTCTAGCTACTGGGCATTGTGCTAGGCACTAGAAATACAAAAGTGAAAAGAGTTCTCACTTTTACAACCCAATTAAAGTAGCAAGCATGTAAAAAGTTAATTTCGATATAAGCATGTAAATGCTAATATAGACAAGTACAGGTCCTTTATAAATTTCCAAGTGCCAAAAATTCCTTATAATAATGAGGACCCAACAAATGCTATTTACGAAAATTTAGACCACTTTCAGTCTAAAAACTTACCTGACAGAAAAATTTAAGACTTAATAAGAATATAAAAAGGAGATACGTATGAAGACAGAATACAAAGGAAAATGATCATAAGGCTATAAAGTGGGAAAAGGGGAAAATAGTAACTTTATGGTAGAGAAACCTGACAAACATCACTTTAATCAAGTGATGAAGATTATCATCACCAGTGATGGCATGAGGGCATCATGTACTGCTCCCCGCTCCTGATAAATGTGATGAGAAAGTCATTTCACGTCTGTGGTATTCTTTCCAAAAACCCATACCCCTAGCCTAATCATGAGAAAAACATCAGACAACCTACTCTGGGAGACAGTCTACAGGATAACTAGCCAGTACTCCTCTATAATGCTATAGTCATAGAAAAAAAGGACAATACTGAGAAATTATCCAGAGAGGCTGAGACATGGCAATTAAATAAAATGTGGTAGCCTAGATTGGCTCCTGGGATAAAAAAGAAAAACCCAAATAAAGTCTGGAGTTTGATTAACAGTAATGTACCAATGTTAATTTCTTAGTTTTGACAAATGTACCATGGTAATGCAGTATGTTAATATTAGGGGAATGTGGGTGAGGAGTATTGGGGAACTCTCTGTACTACCTCTATAAATTTACTTTTCTGTTAATTGAAAACTATTCCAAAATTTTAAATTTACTTAAAAAAAAATTTATGATATAGAAGAAGGCCCAGGTTCAGCCCTGGTTGTCATTAATTGTGCTGCTTAGAGGACCTAATTTATAGGAACTTGTCCAACTCTAAAAATCTATGAAAAAGCATGAGCATAAGCTCATTTACCAAATACTAAATTATTAGATTTAGGGGCCTTCCCTTTAAGTTTAAAAGCAGTAGTTTCAAGCCTCAATAAAACAGAACTACTTCACAGAACAGGACTGCACACTAGTGGAACTCAGCCCAACAAAAGGAATGATAAACTTTAACATTATTATTAGTCAATTCCCTTGGTTCAATACCAATACCATAATTTTATATACATTTTGAGTTTTAAATTGACACCAGAGAAGAAAATTTGACCCTTTTGCAAAATATCCCCTTAATTCCCTGTCAGAGACTTTCTACTAAGCTAAATGAAGTAAAATTCAGAAAGATATATTTCTGATATCTTATACTCTAGTCATACAATTCATCAATGAGCAAATAGAATACTGGTAATACTAATAGATTTAAAAAATATTCGAGGACATAGAAATTACTTTCAAAATCCACTTTATTTTCGTGTGTGTACAGATATACACATCCCTCTCAAAAGTCATTTAAATTGAGGCCAGAACACCCAAGGCATGCCAAGGCCTGACCTTTACAAATTCAGTTAAAAAAAAAAAAAAAACAACTAAAAATTCTAGACTTTTAATTAATCTACTAGGTTTCAGAGAATATACAAAAACATTTACATTTGAAAAGAAACGAGGACCATTCATTAAAAGTTCATATGGTACAAGAGTTATACAAGTTCAAATCTCTCACTAACTTCATTTATTCCAATTAAAAAAATAAACCAACCAAAAATCCCATTTATGTTATAAAAATAAAGAAAAAAACTGATTAAGAATTTTAATGGTAAGTCTCAAACATAAAGATTTAGGTCAAATCAAGTTTGGGTTCATTAGTGAAATAAGTAATTATTCTTAAAAAAAAAAGCCATATCATAATTTAATAATTCAAGTTGAGATCTCTCATTAACTTGATTTTTATTTATTCCAATTCAAAAAATAAACAGAGAGTAGAAAATAGGTCTTTAAAACACACAAAAAGCACCGTTTAATCCAAAAGGAAATGGATAAGAATTTTAGAGGTAAGTCTTAAACATATATTCTCATGTTCAATCTACTTTTGATTAATTAGTAAAATAATATACTATGGGGAAAAAAATGGTCATACTTCGACAAGCCAGAAAACCAGCAGAATATAAATTATCATAGTACAAAGGAACTAATCATATGATTAAGTACATTATCTTTACATTATTTGGGAAGATAATTTAAAATGTTCAGAGTTTAGTTATTACACTGTTACAAGAGTATTTTAAACATTACTTCTATTTTCAAAGAAGAATGAGGTTAACTCTTAAAAATTCAGTTTTTAAAGATATTGATGCTCATAAGTAAAGATAAAAATCAAGAACTTGCAGTTTAAGTTACACTGGCTATGTTGTAGTAAGTATAATTTTAAAAAACAGTAATGACTATATTGTCCCACTCATTAAAGTAAAAAAGATGTAATAAGATACACTGGGCAAATTCTACCCAAAAGAATGCTAGTGAGACTATTAATATGCACAAAACTACAAGGAAAATCCTAGAACCAAAAGAACTAAATTAACTGAGTAAAATCTAGAATTTTAGTTACAAAAAATGTTTTAAAATCTTCTGGAGTTATAAGGTGAAAAGGAAAGAAGTGAAAATAACGTAAAGGTCTCATTTTACTAAAGCCAGGGTTAACAATTTTGTTTTCAAATACTGGAGAAATAAGTATGATAAATACAAGGAAAAGTGTATTAACCTTTAATGGCACAAACATTATAACAGAATTTCCACATTAATAAGAGGGGCAAAATGAATTAATCACAACTTGATAACTAGCAATATTAAGAAACATTTAAAAAGAAAATAATAATGTAAAATAAATAGATATGGGGGAATAAAATCAATATATGTCATCTTAAGAGACATACAAAAAGTCAAATTAGGTATAAATTTAAACAGGAATGTGCCACTTTCAAGAGATACATTTTAAACATAAGAAATATTAGGTAATCCAAACAAAAAAACAGAAGCACTATTAACATCATACAACCTGGAATTCAAAATTAAAGGCACTAAGCATGATAAAATTGAAAAGAATTTCTGAGGAAAGCACATAAAAAGAAATTATGTGGCAAAATGGTTAAAATTAGTAAATATAGGGAAGGTACACGGTGTTCACTATTTTAAAGCAGCAATCTCAATATGAATACAAACATGGTGTTTATTCTCAAATTATTATTTTAATAAAGGTTCATTTTTATTTTTTTAAAAAGAGTAAGTTGCCTAGGAGGCTTCAGGGTATATAATGTAAACTGTTTTTATTCACTTACCTTAGCATATACTACTGTTGATCAAATGAGGATAACACCATTTTCCACCTATCCTAACTATGCTAATACAAATGCACCTTTGAAATTTTTAATTCTTGTTTTTATATGAAGAAAAAATCCCCCTGGACATCCTACCAATTGGTACAAATATTTTGTACCAATATTCTTAACATGAAAACCATTTATAAGAAGCTAATATAGAATCATTTGGTGGTATTTCAAAGTGCATCTATAAATCCATTATATTGATTTAATGGATTAAATCAATCTCTTGGATACACCACCTTTCCCCAAAGCATCCCACAAACATTTGGATTATAGATTCAATCCTTGAGCTATAACTAGGATAACTTTTGTCACCATTGTGAGGGGGTATCCCCTGTCATTTCCCAACTATCACCCAAATTAAAATGAAAAAGACTAGGGACATAGGGCCATCAACTCAAGTCACTTTAACTTTTTATTTTTATATATTTTTTTCTAATGTGATAATATTTATTTCTGCCTATTTCATTTGGCTCTTGAAATATAAAAAAAAAAATAAAATTTATGCAAGAGCAAAAAAAAGAACAAAGAGAAACTGAAACATAATAAATCAATATAATGGATTTATAGAAGTCTAAAATCTTCTGAACAGAAATGTTGACACCCAGAGAACATATGTAAAAATAGGTCATGAACTTGGCAACAAAGAAAAGCTTAACAAATTTTTTAAAGTAGAGATTTCAAAGACCACATTTCTCTAGTCATAATCTAATCAAGATGAAAGTATATGCAAAGCTAACAAAAACTTTTAAACTTAACTACTTTGAAATTAGGAAATATATTCCAAAACAGATGATCAAAGAAAATTAAAAATTATCCAAAAAGTATTGAAAAAGAGAATACTCTGTACCAATATCTAAGAAATTTAGCTAAACCTGTCGAGAAAGTATGTCCTTAAATGCTTTGAATATTAAAGATAATAAAAAGTAAAGGGACTTAGTATTCACCTTCAGAAATAAAAAGAAGTAAATCAAAAGGAACTAGGAAGACAGAATTAAGATAAAAGCTGAAAAAAATAAAAGTAAAAACATAATAGAAAGGATAAATCCAAAAGATGCTTTTAAAGGAGCGATAAGCTAGAAAAAATCTAATTAAACAAACAAAAAAAATGAGAGGGAGCATAAAACACATAAGATTTGGAATGAGAAAGGACTACAACCACAAACCCAGAAGAGATTAAAAAAATAATGCAAATAAATCTGTGACAACAAATTTGAATGTCAAAGAAATGGATAATTCCTTAGCAAAATAAAGAGAAAATTTGAACAGACTAATTTCCAAATAAGAGATTAAAAGGGGGATTAGAGATTTACCAATAACGAGTTCACAGTAGAATTTAATCTACCTTTAAGGAAGAGATGAATACAACTCTATTTGGAATTAACTATCCAATTACTAAGAGTAATTAATGTCTTCAGATAAGATATCAAAACTTTCTCTGCCTACATAAAGTGAAACTGAAGCGTTATTCACGTTTTCCTTTAGTGAAATAAATGTGAAAATTTGGGGGTATATTTGAGGTAAAATTATTCCATAGCAGAAGCAGGTACTGAGATGTCTGGTAAAGTTGGGGTACAAAAGATAATATTACTCGGCATCATATTACAGTGCATATCCAAAGCATATATTTGTATGTACCCTGAAGTCAAATAAAATGAAGATGACAAAAATATGCATCATCTATTATCCATTTGTTTAAAAATATTTATTGACTAGCTATAAATTCTAGGAAAAAATATTCATAGCAACAATCTTAGGGAAATATAGTTTTCCTCAAAGGATGAACTAAAAGGGGAAGTTTTCACGTGAGTAAACCATTAAGATGTTGAAGATTTTAAGAGCATTAGGTTACTTACAACTGCAAACTCATCTCTGTCGAGCATTCCATCATGATCAATATCACTCAATTCCCAAACCTTAAAAAGAATAGAATTGAGGAAGATTACTGTTCTTCCATTTCATACGCTACATGTAAACACCAAATACATATGTGAGGACAAAAGTTTTGCCTAATCATTATAATATCTATTTCTCTGAGAAATTTCAATTATGCTGATTTTATTATATCACTATATTATATGCCATATTAACATTACTGTAAAAAGTAATAATTCTTAAAGCTAAGTATCTTAACGCCAAGAATCCTTTACAAACCTTTAAAGGTTTTCTTTTCTTCATCTCAAGTAAGAAAACAATTACATACACAATACTTTAGATAACTACAATGCTTTTTCACAAACATTTTCTCAGTTAATTCATGTAACGACTCTACATGGTACTATCAACTCTACTTTAGAAATGAGGCTACATGATTTACCTAGGATCATGCAATTTATCCAATTTTCAATGTGAAGACTTCTAACTAAGTCCATTATTGTTTTCCCTACACTATATAATCTCAAATCAACTAAAAGAAATGTGCAATGAGTACTGTATTATGAATCATTAACCAGCTAATAATGGCCAACGCTTACAAAGGCCCTGGTAGATGTGGTTTAAATCTAGAGTAACTTCCATAGCTTTAGACCAGCTATAAAACTATGTTATATACTTAAAGATATTTAAGTCATTCAGCAAAATCTTACTTGGGGCAGGGAGAGAAAGTGTGCTGGTGAAAGACAGGAATGGAGATAAGCAAGTGCCTGGTCATTAAATGCCTTGAAAGGAGTTTGGACTTTATCCTATATACAATGGGAAGCTTCTAAGTAATGAGACATTTTAAGTAAAAAAATAAGAAGATTATATTTATAGCTTAGAAATTTCATACTGACCACACAGAAGAGAAATGATTAGTGGGAAACAATACTAGAAAATGACTTTTAAATTAATATTTATTGAGCACCTAACTTTTATGCAACGCTGACCCAGTAGTACTACTGCTGGTGGTGTGGTGGTAGTTGTTATTACCATGGCAGCTAGCATTCGAAGAGTATGTACCAAGCACTGTGCTAAGTACTTTCCATATGTTATCACATTTAATCCTTACAACCCTATAAACTGAGAATCACACTCATTTTAAAGATCAAAAACTGAAACATGGTTTTATAATTATTTGCCCAAGGTCACGCAGCTAAAAAGCGGTGCAGCCAGGATTTGACCCTACATCATCTGACTGAGCAAGGGATTAAAGAAAGGGCTGGAGATTTAATGAGAGTGGTAGAGAGGAATCACTATGGAAACAGCACAAGAGTGGTTGGCAGTAAAGGAAGCCCAGCTGAAGTTGGTAATCATTAAATTATGATACCAATCTTTATCAGACTTTCTCAGTAGTCTATATGCAACCATAGAGAAGGTAGTCAATTAGCTTCATGCAAAGCTGGATTATCACCAGGCAGGAAAGAATTTAGAAAACATGGTAAAGGAAGCTAAAAATGCCAGCATGAAACTGTGGACCACAAAAACTCAAGTTGGATGAAGAAAGAAGAAAATTCAAAAGATGGAGAAAGAAAGAAATCTGATATTTAAAAGTCTTGATGAAGTCAAACAATTGCAATAGTCTTGCAAGTATCTAAGAAACAGATCTAGAAAGACAGGAAGTTCTATTTAGAGAGAATTTATAATTTCAGAGATGAAACTATTCCTTATGACAAGGTCCCATGATAAAGCCATGATGTAGGTGGCAGATGAAAAATACTGATGGTCTCTGGAAATCAAGTCAAGGAATTGGGAGGTCAGAGCATATACGCAAAGAAAAACGGGACCTACTTACGGGGCTTATAGATATAGCTAATTTCAAATACTCTTATTTAAAATGGATTAACCAAATAAAGAAATAAATTGGCAGTGATTTTACACGTTGTCAGAACACACAAAATTCTGTAATAACACAACTTCAAAATAAGATCTGAACATTTTTTAACAACGAGTTATAAGTGCTCCTGGTAGATACAAAATGAAAACACATAAAAAGTACATTTAGATTATAATAATATCTTACTCTTCCAAGGATATCCACAGGTAACTTAGAGTTGAGCAACACTGGTTTCACTTTATCACCTGACAGAAATCCATTTACTGGGCTTAAACTATCAAAAATTGCATCATATGTGGCCTTATCTTCAGACTATAATATAAAAAAGATCACAAGTTAAAATAATGGTGAAAAGGATTTAACTGCAGTTATAAAAATTAAGCCCCCAAAGAACAGACAACATATTTTTCTTACTCTCATTTAAAAAGCATTTTCACTTTTATCAAAATATAGTAAATAATAATTTAAGTTACTCTACTCAAGAATTCAATATCCTCTATTCCTTCTGTACCTGGAACACTATCTTTGCTTTTCTACTGTTAGGTTAAAATCAAAAGATTTCGGTGACAGAAGGGTTTTGAGAACACCTTAGCTGAACCCTCTCACTTAAACATACCAAGGAAGATCCATACCAAGGAAGTAATTTTTATAAGAACACAACTAGTTAGTGACGTTCTATCACATATCAAACTCAAACAAATTTTAGAAAGAAAATCACTACCATAGGAATAATATCAAGTTTCACACATTTTCCCCAAAGCAAGATTTCTTTTTCTTGTCAATAACAAGAATTTCCTAAAATCCTGAAAAGTTACTTGTATACAAAAAACTATTGTTTATGATTTGCCCAGTCATGGCCAATCCTTACAATATTTAAATTAATTAAGAGCACACAGCATACACAGACAAACGAACCAAAATGGCTTTCTGACAAAACTGTACGCATTTATTAAAGGTCTTTTGATATGCTAAATTATAATTCTACTTAAAATTATAATTTAAAAAATCAAGTAAGATAGTTATAACCAGCGTGGTGTCTCCAAATAACTATAAAGCAAAATATCCATTTCATAAAAGATTTCATAAATAATTATTTATTTTAGATCCATAAAGAGAATATCTATTTAACCAGAATTTTTAAGCAAGAAATAATACCAGTGGGGTAAACTGCCTATTCATCAAGTATTTTAGTTAATACAGGATATGACATCAATTATTCTTAGTTTACAATATAACAGTAATGAGATTAAGCCAATATTGTCACAAAATGATTGACAGAGCTGTAAGATGCCTCCAAAGATTTCTAATACCAGTATTTCCCCAAAGGTGAAAAATGAAAGTCTAGTACAGATTACCAATATATCTTGAAAGCAGGGAGAGAGGATCATGTTGAAGCAAAACAGAGTCAAGGAGAAAATAGTTACTTACTTTTACGGCCCATGGGAGCTCAGCTGCAGAGGTTCCACTGATTAGCAAGGGACTACTGGTATCATGCTAAAAAGGAAAATATAGCAAGCACATCAAGTGCTGAAATCCTCACATCAATAAACAATGAAGAAAAAGTGGTCTTTGGATTTAAATACATTCATACAAAATTTTGGATCTCAATGAACACAGGATGCTACTTTACATTAACTATTTTACATTAATTCTATTAGACCTTCATCTAAGTACAAATGAAACAAAAATTGAGTTAGCTGAGTTAGCTGCATAAATTATTGTGGAGCACTAACTAAAATATATAAGCAGAAAACATATAAGAAGAAATGTATTACAACTGAGATAAAGATATCTAAATGTAACAAAAATATTTATGGCCCTGTTAACTGATGACTTCTTCCCAACACTATTTAAGAAAAGCGGACTGGGACAAGCACCGAACCAAGAGTTCTAAGTTACAAGTACATGAACCTATCAACAACATGCCCAAGTAATTACGTTTATTTACTTGTAGAGACAGATTAATATATTTGAAAAAATTTTATAACATAGTTAGACAACATATCCCTATATTAACCCTCAGACTCCATGACTAGATGCCTAAACTTAGAAATACAGAAAATCCTCAAAACTGAAGTTAAATTCATAATATTCAGACCAACAACTTTTAAAATACTGAATTTAAAAACAAGCAAGAGTCATAAAACTTCTGAAAAAAGGAGTATGATGGAGAGAACTAGCCCTATCAGATATAAAAACAAATGGCCAAATATGATCATTAAAACAATGTGAGATCACATATCAATAAACAGATCCATGGGAAGAACAGAAAAATCCAGAAAGAAACCAAAATACATACGAGAATTTAGCATATGATTGAGATGGCATTTCAAATCAGTAAGAAAAAGATTGATTATTCAATAAACTCTATTAGATCTGTAAAGTAGCCATCTAGAAAAAACATAAACTAGAATCCATACTCACACCTTACATCAGGACTGACGTAAATGTTAAAAAAAAAAAAAACATTAAAAAATTAAATCCTAATAATTCATTTACATAAAAAAATCAAAATCAAAAGACAAATGACAAATTGGGAAAAAAACACTTGCAACTAATACAGACAAACAGCTGTTTTCCTAATATACAAAGAGCCTCTAGAATTCAATTAGAAAAAAGACTAGAAACCCAAGAAAAATAAAAAAAGGCTGTATACAGATATTTCACATAAAGGAAGTGTAAATGAGTCATAAGCATGAGAAAAACTATTTAACCTTATTCTATAAAACCAACAGGACAAATAAAACTAGTTACATTCCATTTGTCACTGATCAAAAATGACAAGGATCCAAAAGTTTGATAACAGTATGTTAGCAAAAATGCACTCAACCAATTGTTGGTAAGAGTGTGAACTAGTACAACCACGATGAAAGAAAAGTTGATATTACATGTAAAAATTACAAATGCACAAACTTTTGAAACAGCAATTCCATTTCTGAGAATTTACATATATAAATAATTTCTGCACATGCAAAATGATATATATTCAAGGTTATTATCCATTACAGCATTTTTAAAAATAAAAGACTAGAAACAATCTAAAAGCCTATCAATAGGAAGTTATATAAATTATGGTAAATAGAAGCAAGGAAATAGTAAGCAGTTATTAAAAAGAATAAAGAATCTGTTACGTAATGATATGTAAAGATCTCCAAAACATTTTAAGTTATTAAAATAAGGTACAGAATCATGTGTAGAGCATGCTACATTTAATAGAAAATGAGGAAATAGGTATATATATTTCTTTATATACACATATAATAACTCTGGAAGGACACACAAGAAACTAATAAGAATAGTAGCCATTAAGGAAGAAAATTAGGTAGCTGGGTGATCGGGGTAGGTGGAATTTTTTTAATAGAGTAACTTTAATTTTTAAATCATGCAGTATCATTTATTTTGAATTAAATACAATTTAAATTTTAAAGCATTTCTTACAAATCTTGGTGGAGGAACAGCCAAGTTCAAGCTACTCAGTGAAACCTCCAATCCATTCTGAGCGCATGCCACAAGACGCAAAGCAATGAAGAATTCCTGAGAAAGAAAAGTATGAATGATAAGAACATTATCTTTCTACCTATTCACCTATCTAACCATCCATCCATCCATCCATCTATCCAATTATCCACCCACACACATACTTATAATTTGAAAATACAAAACAACTCACAATTATTCCGAGGTTTTTATGTAGCAACAAATTTAACAGCACATTTGCTTGAAAAATTTGCTTTAAAATTGAGAATATACAGATGTTAAATTATAATGTACACCTAAAAATTATATAATTGTATTAACCAATGTTACCCCAATAAACTTAATTTAAAAAAATAATAAAATTGAGAAGAGATCTACAAAGATATTCTGAACATTATAATTAGCAAGAAAGTGTTAATATAAATGGAAAAATACTTAAATAAATTGTGATACATATGGACAGTAGATATTGAGCAAAATTAATAATCATGCTTCAAAGAATATTTAATATTAAGAAATGCTTATCATTTAAGTAAGAAAAATAATCTTAAAAAAGGCCTAGAAGAAAATATCTAAATTTTATCAAAAGTCATCTCTAAATTTAAGATTATAAATTTTCAAACTGTATCATTCAAGTGACTCAATCATTGCTATTCCCCAAAAAATGAAAGAATAACCGTACAGCATCAAAACAATTATATAACTGCTTGACTTTGAAATACTTGTAAATCTCCTCCAAAGGTCCTTGGATTTGGGGCATTTGAAGGCTTAGATCAAAATTTAATAAACATCCTAGCTACCAAATATAATAGACTCTTAAAAAAAAAAAAGGCCTATTTGTTCTTTTGACAGCCTGGAAAGTCTGATCTTCCCTGAAGCTCTCCTCCTCTCCAGCAGCAAAGCTTCTTAAAGCTCTCCCAGTTCTCCTCCAACCTTTCAAGTCTCTTCTGTTGGAGTCAATGCCTCCTCCAACCTTTAAATGCTGGTATCTCAGAATACATTCTAAGTGTTCCAACATTAACCCTCTTTTACTTCTCATTCAATATGAGATTCAACTACTCAATTAGGTAATCGAGTCTACTCCTACAGGATAGACAGGCTCTGAAGTGAAACAGTCCTGCAATAAACTCTAGTTCTACTAAAAGTAGTGAGGCCATGGGCAAGTTAAATAAAAATCTTCCATAAAAGGGTGGCTAATACCTACCTAGCAACGTTTTATGAGGAACAAAATAAAACCATACAATAGGAGGAAAGCACCTACTGTCATTTTTGCCAAAAACCCAAGGACCTTTGGGAGAGATTTACAAATATTTTGAAGTCAAGCAGTTATATAATTGTTTTTGATGCTGTACGGTTATTCTCTGTTTTTCTGGATTAGCAATGACTGAGTCACCTGATTGATACAGTATCAAAATTTATAATCTTAAATTGAGACGGCTTTTGATAACATTTAGGTATTATTTTCTCCTATTTCTCCAAAGAAAACATCAAAGTTTAACTACAGACCAATAAATCCAGCAACCTATATGTAACAAAGACAATTTAAACTCAATATTAAATGGTAAATTCATGAAAATAAGAACCACATCTGTCATGCTCACCTCTGTATTTCCAAAGCCTGGCTCAAAACAGGTACTCAACAAATATTTGTTGACCAAGTACACTGAACCCTGAGTGCCCTGGGTGCCCAGATGAATTTAGTGTTCCTATGTCTCCAATGTATCAGATTGGCCCTTCCGCCCAGGAGTTCCAATAGAGACTACAATCTAGCCCTGGAATCTTAAGAGACTGGGTATTCTGACTCTCTCATCAAATGTTTTCTCATCCCTTTTCTGAGTTTGATCCTGCTTCAGCCATTCCCACAGGGTAGGAATTAGCTTTGAGCAGCAGTGCTCACCCAGTATAACAGCATGTAGCAAGCTTTGAATTCAGTCTTGTAGGACTCTGAAATCCATCCCCAACAAGCAGAACTTCAAGGCACACGCCCATAATGACTTTCACATATTTCTGGTGTAGGTTTACATCTAGCCTGTAAACCGCTTTTGTCAGAAGTAAGACCTAGACCAGAACACTTAGGTTTGATTAGCCAAGAATTCCTTTCAAATGTATAAGGGAATACCATCTTAACAATTAATAAAATCCACATTTATTTATAAACTCTGTACATGTAAGATATTTAATTAATAAGATACAAAGAGCAAAATCTCTGAAAGACTGAAAAAAAATTCCATGCTACTGTTTGATGTATCACCCAAAAATTTTACGTTGAAATCATACCCCTCAAAGATGATGGTATTAGTAGGGCCTTTGGGAGGTACTTAAGCCATCAGTGTGGAGTCCTCGTGAATGGAATTAGAGCCTTATAAAAGAGGATCCAGAGAGATCCCTAGCACTTTCTGCCATGCGCAGATACAACAAAAAGTCTGCATGCAATCAGAGAGTCCTCATCTGACCATGTTGACACCCTGATCTCAGACTTCCAGCCTCTAAAACTATGAGCAATAAATTTCTGTGTACAAGCCACCCAGTCTATGGTATTTTGTTATAGCAGTCAGAACAGACTGAGACAGTCCAGAACAATGTCACCAAACTAATGTTAACCTTTGGACATTAGTTACTTTAGTGTCTACTGATTAGAAATATTTTCATTGTTATGACATTTGCCTTTGCAAAATTCTAATGTTAGTTAAAAAAAAAATTCTAAAAATACAGAAAACTGCTGGCTATTTTTTATTCTCAATCACTCAAAAAACTTTTCATATGAATCTTACTTGTTTGCTCAGGACACCTTTGCCATCGGTGTCAGCCAAATCCCAAATCTGAAATTTAGAAAAAAAGAAGTATCAATCTGTATTTTAAACAAACAAACAAAAAAAAACCTTAAAAGATAAATTTAATCCTTGCAATTTACAACATCATGCTCTTTGGTAATTAGATTTAAGGATCATAGAATTCAAAGTGGAAAGGAATCTTAAAGATTATTCAGTGAAACCCTACACATAGATACTAAGGCCCAGTGAAGTTAAATGTCTTACTCAAGAACATTTAACACATCAGGGAAAGAAATGAAACTCAGGTTCTAACTTCCAGTTGAATACCTTTTTCATTAACTTAGGTTCTAACTCTAAGTCTAATGTTCTTTTTACTAAAACATACTATCTTGATTTTAGATCCTTATTAAGGTGATATTCTTTCTTATAGGCAAGTTGAAATAGTTAATGTTTATCTGTAAATAATTAAATTATTAATGATAACTTTTCAGGGTTTTGAATACATGTCAATATCACGTATAAGACTTCACCAGAAGATCAAATCAGGAGAGGGACTTTCTACCTTTCTTTCCTAAGCTTCTCATCCCCCACTCTATTCACCACATATTAAACTCAGAGGAAGTAGAAATAGAGCCAACTCTCTGAGTGGGTGGAAATGTTCCCAGTCTGCACTGTTTCTCCCCACAATACCCAAATGTACTATAACTTCCTCATTTCATCCTACTAAAATGTAATGTTTTCTAAAAATTTGAAAAACACCTTACTTTTCAAGAGGGTAAATAACTATACCACAAATTCCCTCCCTTCTATTATTTAACTGCTTCTATGACTCAGTTCTATTCTAACTTCTAAGTTTCTTGATATCTTTCTCAATTTGCATCCAATTCACCTATACTACCAATTATTCATTATAATGTAGTTATAATGAACAAATACTACCTTTCCAAGTATTAGGTCGGGAAGCCCTGATTTTTTCAGGAAAGCAGCAGCATCAGAAGCTAATACCCTTCCAGTACTGCCCGTATCAACCTGAAAAGAGATAAACTGTAAGATGACAACAACAAACACAAAGACAAAATTATCAACATTTACTGGCCTTCCTTCCTGTGTTTTGGCAACTGGCTTTTTCAAAAAAGGAATCCTTTGACCAAACTAGGCCAAGGAATATATGGAGAGCTGAATGAAGAGAGTACCATCGACAGCACTGGCAATTTACAAAGTATTTTTTAATCACGCCCATTACACAAATGAGAGAACTGAAGCTCAGAGGAAGTAGAGCAAATTAGTGGAGTCATAGCATTAACACATATCTCCTGACTCCAAGTCTTCTACAGTTGCTATTTAAATTTCAATAAACTTAACTCTAGCAATAGGAGAGAAAGGGCAGCATTTCCTGGAGAGGTCTTTTGACAAATGGGAATAGCTGCATATGTTATCTGTTTTTTCAAACATCTTTAAATCATTAACTTCTGCTTTTACACTTACTCTTAGAAACTGTAACACTTTATTAAAAAATCAAAGCAGCTCTAAAACCAGCAGTGATTCCATAATAAACTTAAAGAAATATTTCTAAAAGCTGTTCCGCTCCTAAAGCACATTAAGGGAAACACATCACTTTAACTGAGGGGGACTTTCCTTTAAGACAGAATGAGGTCAGCAAGAATGGAAAAACAGTTCAAAAAAATAATGACTCTCACTTCTGTAAAGATTTCCTAAAGTTCTATTTGTAGAAATGAAAAGTAAGTTTTAAAAAGTTATGGGAAAAATAACATGATACTAGGCTATTTGTCAGTTGGCTATTTTTCTAGTTTTTTAAAAGATTAAGTTTGCTGTAAACATATACAAAGCATTCTGGACAGGCCAATCCCAGCAAAGCAGCAAAAGAGAAATCCTTTCTTTCAAGTGCTAAAACATGGGATACATCAGGCACTCAGTAAAAAAGAAAGAATTGCCAAGTCCAAATTTGGGGTAACAAAGAAGTACAAAAAGGGTTGGGAAACCTGCCTTTGGAACTCTCCAGAACTCCTTTTTTTTCCTTTCTCCCTGACCAGGGTGGAGAAAAAAAGAACACCGCCTACTTCCAGTCTAGTCTAAATACAGAGGCACTCCGGGGAACATTAATCAAACTCCTATGAAATATTTATATACTGTATTCCAATAAAGAATTTTTCTATTTTCCATTCTTTTGGTTACTATAATAAATTAAACATAACCATCTAGTCATTGTCATCTACAGGCAATTTCTGTTGTACTCTGACGCCTGCCTAAAGTCTCTGCCATAAGCTAACAACTAGAAGTATGTCTTCAACAAAGAAAGTCAGTCTTAGAGCCTCATATAAAGGACTATAACACTGTACCCTGAATTGTTCACACTTCAAAATAAGGGCTTTTGGGTAAAGACTTCTCAGCCGACGACATCACTTAGACAACTTTCAGACTGTAATGGTGGACTAGGTCAGAATTTCCAGCAAGCACTCTTTATACTCCAGAAGTAGATTTATTTCATAAAAGCAGACTCCTGATCCAAGATGCAGGAGAATAAGAATTACATAAGATTGAATGAACTACTGAAGAAAATTTAATTATGGTTATTTACTTGGAATACTATTGGTATTATTTTTAATATTCTCTTTGGTAAAGGATATGTGGGAAAGCCCTTTTTCTTCAATACTATCTCTAACCCTCAATTTAACAAGCTCTGTGTTTGTAAAGTGAAAGAAATAGTTTTCAATGGTATCTGATTCTGACTCTTCAGAATTCAAAAATAAATCCTTTAACTGAATGTCTTTACCTTTTATGGCAATACAGTTATCACATAGGTTAAGTAACAATTGGTCTTTTTATC
>NW_011888916.1:6309481-6313453 GCF_000151845.1 Pteropus vampyrus
ATCCTTTCTTTCAAGTGCTAAAACATGGGATACATCAGGCACTCAGTAAAAAAGAAAGAATTGCCAAGTCCAAATTTGGGGTAACAAAGAAGTACAAAAAGGGTTGGGAAACCTGCCTCTGGAACTCTCCAGAACTCCTTTTTTTTCCTTTCTCCCTGACCAGGGTGGAGAAAAAAAGAACACCACCTACTTCCAGTCTAGTCTAAATACAGAGGCACTCCGGGGAACATTAATCAAACTCCTATGAAATATTTATATACTGTATTCCAATAAAGAATTTTTCTATTTTCCATTCTTTTGGTTACTATAATAAATTAAACATAACCATCTAGTCATTGTCATCTACAGGCAATTTCTGCTGTACTCTGACGCCTGCCTAAAGTCTCTGCCATAAGCTAACAACTAGAAGTATGTCTTCAACAAAGAAAGTCAGTCTTAGAGCCTCATATAAAGGACTATAACACTGTACCCTGAATTGTTCACACTTCAAAATAAGGGCTTTTGGGTAAAGACTTCTCAGCCGACGACATCACTTAGACAACTTTCAGACTGTAATGGTGGACTAGGTCAGAATTTCCAGCAAGCACTCTTTATACTCCAGAAGTAGATTTATTTCATAAAAGCAGACTCCTGATCCAAGATGCAGGAGAATAAGAATTACATAAGATTGAATGAACTACTGAAGAAAATTTAATTATGGTTATTTACTTGGAATACTATTGGTATTATTTTTAATATTCTCTTTGGTAAAGGATATGTGGGAAAGCCCTTTTTCTTCAATACTATCTCTAACCCTCAATTTAACAAGCTCTGTGTTTGTAAAGTGAAAGAAATAGTTTTCAATGGTATCTGATTCTGACTCTTCAGAATTCAAAAATAAATCCTTTAACTGAATGTCTTTACCTTTTATGGCAATACAGTTATCACATAGGTTAAGTAACAATTGGTCTTTTTATCAGGATATAACTGAGTAAATCAATTGTGCAAAACAAGGTCTTATTTGAGAATGATTCTCTTTTATTCAGCTAGAACAAGCCACTATTAAGGAACAAGAACTGACTTTATGTGGAGCCAATGTCTACAAAGCCCGGGCAAGAAAACAGGCCTGCAGTTGGGTTTATAAGGTCCCAGTCTCAGTAAAACAAGGTCACTTAGCAGGCTAGGAACCTTAGCAGATATGGGAACCTTCAAGATAAGATACATTCACTCAAATTTATATATACTGCAGGTGAAATTTGGTGGGGAGGGTATTTCAAAGGTTGGATTCTAGCTTCAAGACAGAGAACAGAGGCTGTAAAAAGTACGATCTAAAATTCTTTAGAAATTTCAGGCAAAAATTAATCCTTTGGACTTAGAAGTTATTAAATAGTGCATGTATGGTTGTGTACATTTGCAAGTCACACCCAAGGAGACCTATAATGGTTAATTAATACTTGCTGCAACTATGTAAATAGCCAGGTCAAATATAATGAGACCAGCCTTTTCTGAGATCATGATCACGAGGTGAGATAATTATTAGGAAAAATTAAGCAATATTTGGAAATGGGCAAATGAGATTGTCTACACCCTCAGGAGATTATCTGATCTATGGTATGTACCCCCGACAGACTTTCTAGCAACTAGGCTACTGTACGCTCTGTAAAGAGAGAGGTTAAATTGTAAAAAACTGATAGCAATGCAAACGATTCCTGTGCACATCAATGAAATAAATTCTGTCTGGAGAATATAAATCTCTATAACTCATATTCTCATTTTTATACTTTACTAGTTCTCCCAGAAATTAATGAGTTGAATAAAATCCTTGATACGCACTCATTTTACATTTGTATGAGAATCACGATTTTAACTTCGCAAATATTAAACTTCAATAAGTCTCAAAAACAACATAAGAGTCATTTCCATTTGGTTTCTAAACTAAGTCGGACGTTTATACCTGGATGGATGGATATACCTAATGTTATATGAATTTTTAAGATAGATATTTAAGACAAATGTTTGGGCTTAATTATCTTTCCTTTATTTTTCTGAGAGTTTGTCAAAAGTATTAAGTACTCAAACCAGGAGGCTAAAGCACAAGAAAATGAAAACAAGACATGTCAAATTTATCCAATTGGCTGGTAATCTGTACATATACAATCAAGGGTTGAAAGTATATTTTATTTTTAATCTAGGAAAACAAACAAAATCTTACCTGTCTATAGTACTTTTCATATACAGGATTCCCACTTGATAACTAAAATAAATAAATAATTAGAAATTAAATGCTATTCAATAACTTCTAAGATATTTGCATTGATTCAATAGATATTTGCAAAATAAAGACAAATAGAATTAAAATATCCTTGATTTCAAAAATTTTGCTTTTTTTGGGGGGGTGGGAGGGGGAAGTGGGAATGAATAAAGGCAGCCTCATAGATTACTAAGAATTGGGTACAAGAAATAAAGCAAGAATTTTAAAGTTACTTTTGACATCAGAACTCTTTTCCTCATGCAAAATTTTACCCAGAAACCCAATGCGTAACAAATTAGGGGTGAAATGATTTGTGTAAAGATAGCTGAAAGGCCCAAAGCCTTAAGCATTCATCTTCTACCCAAGTGCCCAAAGTACCTATATATACAATTCAAAAACCATTTCAACAAAGTAATAAAATGAATATACAGGTTTACAAAAAAATATTGATATCTTCAGATCTGAAATGCTTGTAGGCAGGGAGTGCCATTCGATTCATACCATAATTCAAAGGGTTCTTTGGTCAGTTGATGAACAGATGTATTATCCCATCCGAAAGGTCGTTTAGGAGTATCAGTTTTTGAAGGCTTGAGTTCACCTCTCCGTGAATGTGTAAGAGTGTTCTGGAACCAGGAAAGGAGTCCAAGAAGGCTTCATGGGGGTGATATCAGTGCAGGAATTTGAAATATGAGTGGCAGATGAGGGTGATTCTATACAGAGTTAACAATGCGCAAAGGCATACAGGCAATAGAAAGCTCAGTTATGCCGAAAAGAATCACAAGAAGCTCTGAATGGTGATAAGGAGTAGAGAGAGAAGATTGTGAAGTTTTGTATAATACAACTTATGAGAGGCTTCATCAGTCATGATAAAAGTAAAGAAAAATGAGGATGGAAAAAGGGGACAAATTAAAGAGTGATTAACTTAGTTCTAGGTGATTATATGTGAAGAGGAAAAGTAGAATGGAATGTAGAGGACTATTTAGAAAATAATTTTAATGGCCCAGGAAAGTATCTGAACACTGGAAATAGAAAAGGATATGTTTTGAAGAAAAGTTTATAAGTTAGATTTGACAGGGCTTATTAAGTAGATGAGAGGGCAGGGGAGGCTTAGTTAGAAATACAAAGATAATGGGAAAAATCTTGAAGCATCAAGCCTGGACCTGTAGTCTTAATGGGTACAAGACTGGATTAAGAAACCAACATTCACTGAGTGCCTATTTTGAGAACACATTATGTTAAGTGCTTTATAAATATTTAATCCTTATGAGCACATATTATCTTCCCAGTTTACAAATGAGGAAACATAGGGTGAAGGTTAATTTTGTGTGTCAACTTGGCTAGGCTACAGAACCCAGTTGTTTGGTCTAACACCAGTCTAGATGTTACTGTAAAGATATTTTTCTAGATGTGATTAATATTTAAATCAGTAGACTTAAAGCAATTACCCTTCATTAATGTGGGTGGGCCTCATCCAATCGTTGAAGGCCTCATGAGAAAAGAATGAGGTCCCTGGAAGGAAAAGGAATTCTGCCTCCAGAATGCCTTCAGACTCAACTACAACATGAGCTCTTCCCTAGGTCCCAAGCCTGCTGGCCTGCCCTGCAGAATTAGGACCTGCCAGCCTCTACAAACACCTGAGCTAATTCCTTAAAGTCAATCAGACCATGAGCGTGCATGCAGGTGTATGTATGTATCTCCTGTTGGTTGTTTCTCTGAAGAACCCTAATATACCTAGTCTCAGA
>NW_011888916.1:6313503-6321767 GCF_000151845.1 Pteropus vampyrus
TTAAAGTCAATCAGACCATGAGCGTGCATGCAGGTGTATGTATGTATCTCCTGTTGGTTGTTTCTCTGAAGAACCCTAATATACCTAGTCTCAGAGAGGTTACCTGTCCAAGCTTTTAAATGGCAAAGATTGGACATAAATGCAGGTCTGTCCCACTCCAAGTTCTATGCTCTTTCATAACACCATACTGCTTCCCATATGCCCTGGTTTGTTCAGGACAGTACTGATTTGCAATCTGTTGTCGCAGCATCCCATCTACTTTATCGTTTGTTTCAGATTTCTCATTTTCTTGAACTATTATTATTAATCGCCACATTAAAATAAACCAAGATGGACTCAGTACAACTCTCTCGTATCCATCTAGCTTCTGGCCAAGTTATCAGCTAGTAGTGTGTAAGTACTTTAACCACCTGAACAAGTGATGAAATCTGAGAAGAGAATGAGTGATAATTCCATCTTTCTTTTCCTGATTATTTACAGATACAACATAACTAACACCTTCACTTCAAGGACAGCATGGAAAAGACTCACAGAAAAGTACCCTCAGACACAAGCAACCATGTATAGCAAACTCCTCATAGCCTTTTGAGACAGCGGAAGTATTTGACACTAGTGCACCTGCTGTCTATTTGGTGCGCCAGTCAGTGAGCAATGATGCAAGATGCACCAGGCTGCTAAGTCAGTGAGAAATTTGAGATCAGGTGAAACTGAAATACGTGAGAGGAGTCAAGTCTGAGAACTCGAGGTGGTTTTGTCATGTATCGTATGTTATAAATCTACAATTATTTACTTCTTTTTGTTGTTTGGCAATCATTTTTTATTATCCAATAAGCTCTTTCAGAAATAATGAGCTAAAAAAAGAAATTGTATATTTAATACAAAATTAAATGTCTTAATTTTGTACTAAAAATAAAGAAAAATGAGGATGGAAAAAGGGACAAATTCAAGTTATTACCTTAGTTCTAGGTGATTATTTATATGTGAAAAGGAAAAGTAGAATGGAATATAGAGGGCTACTTAGAAAATAATTTGCTATTCTTTCCTAAATTTCCATTTCTCTAGAAAATGGAGATAATTTGCATAAAACTTTTGAGGCTATTTCAATTTAAAATGGAGCTCTAGTGACATCCCTATTAATGAGTTAGCTGCAACTGTCAAAATTTATAAATGTTTTTCATATATCCACAGTTAAAATTTTAAGGATAAAAATGCCATTGAATACCAAAACAAAACAAAACACTTCAACACGGCGCTATGGGTGCTCTACTTGCAACCTGTCATCAGATTTTAAAGACTGGAATCTTTGAAAATCTGACTATAAATCCCACCTAAGTGTCTTAGTATTGAATCTCTCTGAAAACAAGTCCTCTAAAAATTGGTTGCATTTTGTTTAAAATCAGTTGGAAATCTTTAATTAAAGATTAAAGTTCAATGAACAAAGCTCCAAAAAAACTTTAGCTTTGAAGCTTTTAGCAAATACCAATTATTATAAGCAACATTTGCTAAGACATTGAAATATATCCCTCAAAAGCATGGGAAGAACTGAACAAATTACATGATAAAAGCTCAAGAAGTATATAAGATTTAATTTTGAAATTCCATAATTAACACTTTAATGAATTGAGGGAGTTCTGCCAAAAGAGTCTTCTTACTCTTAATTGGAAAAACTATATTCTGTACTGGAATGAAATGAAATTACAGAAAGCCTATAATTTTGCAGCACCTAAATTTAATGAAACATGTAAAATAATCATAAATAGTGACAACTTATATGACAAGATTTGTTTTACAAAAATATTTGTCAAAAAGAGTACCTTTAAGAAGCAAAAAACACTACTTGTGAAAATATTGAGCCTGATAAACTTATAGTTTTCAATAAGAAAAAAATAGAATTCAGAATATTCTCCATTTAGTAAAATTTTTCCTGAGCTAACCAGGTAGTACACAATGTATACAGAAAGTAATTAGCAATTTAAAATATTACTGATTATGAAGAAGAGTCACGTGTAAGGGTTAACAACCACAAACCATAAAATGTAAGTCTGAAAAACACTGCAGACAATTTTATGAAAATATTAAAACCAGTTAAAATATACTTGAAAATAATTACATTGTTCAGAAAAGTATTAGGGACACCTTATTAGAGAAAGGTATGGCTAAGAAGCTGATAAAAATATTATTACCAAGAATACTTATTCTGCTTGTGTTTTGTAATATTCTGATAACCAATGTAAAGATTTTATTTTGTTGTAATATAGAACAAATGTTTTAGAAATTTTTATTTTTGAAAACAGACTGAATAGAATTATTTCACTCATCTACCATTGTTTCAATAAAACTATTTTGATGGCCGAAAAAATATTTTTAAAAACTTACAGAATTTAAAATATTTGTAGTGTCACTTTCATTCTCAAAGATGTCCCAATTTGAATGAAAAATTACAAATTCACCCTATTTCCAGGCAAAGGTATAAATACTTTGCTAGAGAAAGTAAATGTAATGTGTTCCCTCAATAAGGAAGAGTTAATTTTTAAAGACAATTCAGTTAAATTTTTAGTATCTAGGGAAAAAAAAAATTCATAGTGAAATCCTGAGCTCCAAACTGTACCTTATTAATCACCACATTACAAACTCATTAGGTTACTACACAACACAGTTGAGAAGGCATTAGCTCACTAAAGTGGTCTAAAGTACACCTTGTGCTGATTACTAATACGATACAGTTAAGTGAGAATGGAAAAAGCCATCCAAATTGCCAATTCACTCATCGAGCAAGATGACCGAAGAGTGCTCTTGGTGTGTTTCAGTAAAACTGGCTTTTTTTTTACTGAAATATAATCATTTTAGATTTTTAAAAGTCCTGTACACAACACACATAATGAATGCAGAGAACAAAATGTGAAAGGTATAGCTATGGTAACAGTGATTATCTTTGGATAATGGAATTACAATAATTTTCACATTCTTTACATTATTCTGTATTCTACAAAAACTTTTTTATAAGCATGTCCTCCTTTTATAAGTAAAATAAAACAATAAAGCTATTTTCAATTCGGGGGAAAATATAAAAATCCAAAAATTTGCTATCGGTATGCAAAACTGCATGTGAATTTTTAACAAATAAACATATTTCTAAAGGAAAACTTTTAAAACTAAAGTTGTCAAAATCAAAATCTGACCTTTTAAAATTCTAATGTTATAATAATTTTAAAGTAATTATTTATTCATTATTTATATCATAAATTCTTATCAGTTGCCACAAAGTAAAAGAGGGTGAGAGGACTGCTAATTTTATTAAGAAAATATTATGTAAAGCAGGGGTCCCCAACCTCCCTACCCCGCTGTCCCCCCCCCACAGACCCTGGCCACAGAGCAGTACCAGTCTGTAGCTTGTTAGGAACCAGGCTGCATAGCAGGAGGTGAGTGGTGGGCTAGCAAATGAAGGTTCATCTGTATTAGCGGCCACTTCCCAGTGCTAGCATTACCATCTCAGCTCCACCTCAGATCATCGATCAGCAGGCATTAGTTTCTCATAGGTGCACTGGTCCCTGGTGCCAAAAAAGTAGGGGACTGCTATAAAGTATAATAAATTTTACTAAGAAAAAAGTTATTATAAAAGTATAGCATAGTATACCATCCTGCAGTTTAGTAGGTTGTATTATAATTCTCAATCATTTATTCTACCCTTATAAGAGTATTAACATCCCTGCCTGCCGCCATGTGACTTGTAGGTGTCTCTGTGGGTATCCTATTTTTGGCTTGGCCATGTGACTTACTTTGGCCAGTGAAAAATGAGAAAGTTCCAGATCCAAGTAGAAGCTTTAAGAGCTATTCTGTGTTTCCACTAGCTCTTTTCTCTCTGCCAAGAGAACAGTATGTCAAAAATACAGGATGCTTCTTCATCCTGAATCCTGAAAGGCAAAAGAATTATGGAGTAGAACCATAGCAGATTACTAGGGAACCTATAATGTGAACAATAAATAAACCTTTCTTATTGTAACCTACTGATATTTGCCATTGTTTCTTAGTGCAGCATAATCTAGTAAAAGTTAACACACAGGTAGGTAATCTAACATTACAATATATCAGGCAGTAAAAAAAAAGGTGGTCTTGGTTATTTGAGAAATTCATAGGTTAATTAATAAATATTGAGTTGCTTCATATGAAATTTTTGGTTTCGCTTTTGGGGGGTGTGCACAGGAGATGCTGGATTATATGATTTCAAGAGTCTATGGTTCTATGTACATAAAACAAACTGAAATTTTACATAGTATTAGGCTTATTGTAAATGGTTATAGTACAATGTGGAAAAAGGTAAAAATAGACATCTTCTAAAACAGAATGCCAATCTTTTTTCAATTAATTACAAAGTCATATAATACAAAGAAAAACCAGTGACTAAATTACTAAAATGGAGAGGGAAATGGGTATGAATATAAAAGAATAGCATAAAGGATCTTTGTGATGAAACTGTTCTTTATCTTAATTGTGGTTATAGTTACATGAATCCACACATAATAAAATTGTATATGTACAGAACTATATATGTACAAAAACACAAATAAGTATTTTAATAAAATCTGTGAATTGTGCCAATGTCAATTTCTTGGTTTTGCTATTGCACTACCGTCATAGCAGGTGTAATAATTAGGGACAACTGGGTGAAGGGTGTATGGAACCTCTGTACTATGTTTTGCTACTTCCCATAAAAGGCGGTGTTGAAGATAACTGTGAAGTAGAGAGAAGGTGGCAATCCAGACAGAAAGAGCACTGTGTGTAAATCGACCAACAGATATAGTCTAGGTAGTGAAAAAGAGATAAGAGAATAGATTTCATTCTTTCAAATAAACCACTCGAAATCTTTTTAGTTTTGTTCTAAAAAATTTTTTAAATGAGTAACAACCGAATACTACTGAACATAAAAAATAAGTGTTATAATGCACACAAATTTCTGGGTAATTTTCCATATAAGTATTTTTGACAAATTAACACACAAACTTTTAGCTTTTTAGAATTCAGCCTTCAAATACTCTATTTTTCAAGAGAGCTGAGCAATCGGAAAGGGAACTAGCCCCTACATCCTTTGAATTCCTCCATCACACCCACCACCACTACCCCTTCGGTGGTATAACAGCAATTCCTAAGGTCAAAGTACCAAATGAATACGACCAGAAGAGCCTATGCTTTTATACACATATGTTTAAACAATGTGAATGGCTTGCAGGGTAGGTGAGACTAAAACCTTCTGATAGGCTTGTGATATCTAAAAGAAGACTTGAGTATTTCACAAAACAAAGGAGAAAACAAGGCGAAAACTAATAGTAAACAAAAGACAAGAATTTAAAAAAGGAGCAATAGTAGGCCATCCAAACTTTGGTAAAAGCAATCAGAAGCTGTCTGGAGAGTCAAGAGAAAGTCAGTAATAAAGAAACTTTAGAAAGGAAAACAAGCTGAAGCTGGGCAGAGAGGGTGGGGAAAAGCAAGTCATCTGAGCAGTCCTCACAGTTAGAGATGGCTGGGAGGTGCTCAAGGAAACAAGCAGCCAACTGAGCTTAAAGAATTCTCTTAGAGAATGCACAGTGTTAACCCTCAGCTCTGTTATTTACAACTCATTTAACAATTTAATAAACATGTACTGAATGCCTTCTAGGAACAGAACAATAGTTTTAGGTGTCTGGGGTTACAAAAATCATACAAGGCTTCTGCCCTCAAAACAGATTACATTCTAGTAAAAGTTGCAATGCTCCATTCTGCAAACATGGTAACATCTCATGTGTGTTGGTAATAAACCATTATAAATTGGTAACAAAGTTAGCAGGCAAAGACCTAGGAATACTCTAAGTACAGTGTTTTTTTAAAAAAAAGCTTTCAAAATCTGGATCTAATACATTTGCCTTGGAGATTACCACAAAAGATAAAAGAGACTTTAAGTAGACAAAAGAATTTCAAAATAGTCATGGCAATGTAAAGTACGGCACGGGAAATATAGTCAATAATATTGTAATAACTATGTATGATGCCAGGTGGGTACTAGACCTATGGGGGGATCACTTCATAATATATGAATGTCAAACCGCTATGCTGTACACCTGAAACTAATATAAAATATTAAATGTCAATGGTAATTGCAAACCAAAAATTTTAAAAGATGATATAGCTATATACTAATGAAAAACAATAAGTGTAAATAGACCATACCAGCAACTCGAACTAATAATGGACTGGCTTTTGTTAAATCCAATTGAACCTGATCAAAAATCCAGGTGGCAGAATGACAAAGAAAGAATATGAAGAGTAGCTTTGGTCTCTCATCAGAATACAGTGAGTCCTACATATAACTGTTTGTTCTTGCCACCCCAAAACAAACAAATCACTGGGAGAAGCATTATCTATAAGCGTGAATAACTAATTTATGGATTTATAAAAACTCACATAGGAACAAATAAAACAAAATAACTATCTCCTGCATTTGTACAGCACTTTACCTTTTACGAAGGTCATTCACAACTTCATCTCTCATGTCCTTTTTCTACAGGAACCCAAATGATCACATCTATTCCCATGGTTCAAATACCACTTATGCTGATGAATAACAAATTGATAGCTTTAGTTCAGACCTCTTCTCTGAACTCCAAACTTATATATTAACCATCTACTTTACATCTCTACTTGGACGTCTCTCAAACATCTAAAAACCTTATATTTTTTTCCTCCAAAAATCTATTCCTCTCCCACCACCAACCACCAAGGTACACAAGCCAAATACCTAAGAGTCAGCTTGTCCCTCACTCTCAACTTTCAATCCATCGGCAAGTCCTATAAACTCTAATTCTAAACATGTTGAACTCAACCATCTCTCTCCATATCTTAGTCCATATTTTGTCTTGACTATTACAACCACCTTTTATCCATCCCGCTTTTATTCTTCCCTGTCATTTAAACATGTAAATCAGGACATAACATTCCCTTGTTTAAACCTCTCAATGGGGCTTCTCATTTAACAAAAAATAAAATCCAAACTCTTTGCCATGGCATGATCCAGCCTCCTCTTGCCTTTCCAGCCTCACCTAGGACAACTAACTTCACTGATATTTCAGCTCTTCTAAAAAAACAAACTGTCCCAACCCATAGCCTTTGCATGTGTTTTCTCTTCCTGAAAAGCACAGCTGATGTTTTCATTTTCTTTACAACTCAGCTTAAATGTTACCCATCCAGAGACTTTTTTGGATCATTGTAAAGTAGTTCCTCTTCTATTTTCTACCTCAGCTCTGCTTGTTTCCTCGGAGACCTTACTACAACTTGTTTTTATTTTGTCTATGTGCTTTTTTTTTTTCGTCGCCCTCACTATGAGCTCCATGAAAGCAGAAACCCGGATCTATCTTGTTCACCATCATATCCTCAATACCTACCACAGTAACTACACAAGGAACGCCTCAGTAAATATTAGTTGAATGAGTGATAATTAGTGAAATTCTTTCTTGTAGTGAATTCTCAAAAATTCCGAGTAGAAATTCATTTATTCAACATTTATACAACCTACTATCTGCCGAAGATTGAGCTAGGCAGTCCCTGCTCTCACGGAGTTTATTGGTCTAGTACAGAGAGAAATAAAAAGGTAGGCAAGTCCTTTCTCCTCAACCTTTTCTGAGAAAGTTCCTCCCACCTCCCTATCTGAAATAACACCTGTTCCTCTCCTGAAGAGAAAATCTGACACAATCTTTTCTCAGAAAATTCACTTCAACTCCTTGCTTCAAATGAAATGCAATCTTTCACCTCCCTTGTAGCCCTAGCAAATGATAGCTGGGCAGTTTTAACAATCTTCCTATTTCGGGTTCTAGAAATGGGATTAACATTCTCTTTGCTCACCTGTGAAGCCTGTCCACATTATACTATTCAAATTCTTGTTTTGAAAAACAAAGACAAAATAAATCTCTACTCTTTTGAAGCTCTTATCTTTCAACATTACCCTCTCCTCTTCCTTACCACTGTTAACTTTTAACCTCCTGGTTCTACCTCATTCACCTAAGGCTTTGGGACTAAGCTGATTGTCTTCCTCTCCACCTTATACCTCTGTCAAACTAGATGACTTCGCCACAGACTAGGACAACCAATCTAACAGCCTGGATTCTCACTTCCTTGACCTCCTCAACTCCAAAGGTCTCTCCGAAACAGTCACACAGTACACTGCCAGTGTGAACATATGTTATGGTCCTCTTCCTCCCATGGTAAGGTCCTTCCTGGCCCTTCTATCTTTACCCCAAACT
>NW_011888916.1:6321817-6350654 GCF_000151845.1 Pteropus vampyrus
AATAACAAATTGATAGCTTTAGTTCAGACCTCTTCTCTGAACTCCAAACTTATATATTAACCATCTACTTTACATCTCTACTTGGACGTCTCTCAAACATCTAAAAACCTTATATTTTTTTCCTCCAAAAATCTATTCCTCTCCCACCACCAACCACCAAGGTACACAAGCCAAATACCTAAGAGTCAACTTGTCCCTCACTCTCAACTTTCAATCCATCGGCAAGTCCTATAAACTCTAATTCTAAACATGTTGAACTCAACCATCTCTCTCCATATCTTAGTCCATATTTTGTCTTGACTATTACAACCACCTTTTATCCATCCCGCTTTTATTCTTCCCTGTCATTTAAACATGTAAATCAGGACATAACATTCCCTTGTTTAAACCTCTCAATGGGGCTTCTCATTTAACAAAAAATAAAATCCAAACTCTTTGCCATGGCATGATCCAGCCTCCTCTTGCCTTTCCAGCCTCACCTAGGACAACTAACTTCACTGATATTTCAGCTCTTCTAAAAAAACAAACTGTCCCAACCCATAGCCTTTGCATGTGTTTTCTCTTCCTGAAAAGCACAGCTGATGTTTTCATTTTCTTTACAACTCAGCTTAAATGTTACCCATCCAGAGACTTTTTTGGATCATTGTAAAGTAGTTCCTCTTCTATTTTCTACCTCAGCTCTGCTTGTTTCCTCGGAGACCTTACTACAACTTGTTTTTATTTTGTCTATGTGCTTTTTTTTTTTCGTCGCCCTCACTATGAGCTCCATGAAAGCAGAAACCCGGATCTATCTTGTTCACCATCATATCCTCAATACCTACCACAGTAACTACACAAGGAACGCCTCAGTAAATATTAGTTGAATGAGTGATAATTAGTGAAATTCTTTCTTGTAGTGAATTCTCAAAAATTCCGAGTAGAAATTCATTTATTCAACATTTATACAACCTACTATCTGCCGAAGATTGAGCTAGGCAGTCCCTGCTCTCACGGAGTTTATTGGTCTAGTACAGAGAGAAATAAAAAGGTAGGCAAGTCCTTTCTCCTCAACCTTTTCTGAGAAAGTTCCTCCCACCTCCCTATCTGAAATAACACCTGTTCCTCTCCTGAAGAGAAAATCTGACACAATCTTTTCTCAGAAAATTCACTTCAACTCCTTGCTTCAAATGAAATGCAATCTTTCACCTCCCTTGTAGCCCTAGCAAATGATAGCTGGGCAGTTTTAACAATCTTCCTATTTCGGGTTCTAGAAATGGGATTAACATTCTCTTTGCTCACCTGTGAAGCCTGTCCACATTATACTATTCAAATTCTTGTTTTGAAAAACAAAGACAAAATAAATCTCTACTCTTTTGAAGCTCTTATCTTTCAACATTACCCTCTCCTCTTCCTTACCACTGTTAACTTTTAACCTCCTGGTTCTACCTCATTCACCTAAGGCTTTGGGACTAAGCTGATTGTCTTCCTCTCCACCTTATACCTCTGTCAAACTAGATGACTTCGCCACAGACTAGGACAACCAATCTAACAGCCTGGATTCTCACTTCCTTGACCTCCTCAACTCCAAAGGTCTCTCCGAAACAGTCACACAGTACACTGCCAGTGTGAACATATGTTATGGTCCTCTTCCTCCCATGGTAAGGTCCTTCCTGGCCCTTCTATCTTTACCCCAAACTCCTCTACTTCCTAAATCACTATTTCAAACATCTTGTTCTCCAACCATAACCTCTTCTAAGTTATCATTCTTTGACCTCTACAAGCCTCCTTATCCATGGACCCTTTCATTTTGACTCTGATCCATCAGAGCCTCTCTTTGCTTTACTTTCCTCCTCATTCAGTTTAGGTTCTATGATGCATCATTTCAATAATCCTTTGCCAATAACCTAAATTCCCATGTTCCTCTTGTCTTTTGGTCACACCAATATAGTAAATTCCCAAACCTGAACGAACTCAACTATCCTCTTTTCTTTGAGGCTGCACCCAAAGTCACTCAAGAGGAAAGACTGGTATTACTCTAAATTCATGATTGCTATATTAATTTGCTAGGGATGCCATTAAAAAAGTACCACAAACTTGGTGGCTTAGAACAACAGAGATTTATTGTTTCACAGTCTGGAGGCCAGAAGTCCAAAAGCAAAGTGTTGGCAGGGCCACACTCCCTCCTAAAGCACCAAGAAAGGAACTGTTCCAGGCCTCTCTCCTACTTCTGGTAGTTCCTTGGCTTGTGGCAGTGTAACTCCAATCTTCACATGGCATTCTGTGTGTGTGTGTGTGTGTGTGTCCAAATCTCTCCTTTTGATGAAGACACCAGTCATATTGGATAAGCAGCCCAAGTTACTCCAGTATGACCTCATCTTAACTAATTACATTTGTAATTATCCAGAGACTCAAAAAGGATCAGCAATGAAACGTTGCTTTTTAAAAAGATAAGTTAAATAAAGTATAAATTTAAATATTCTACATTTTAAAATCATACATAGACATACATAGTATTTTACAGCTTCATAATCAGTAACGTATGTTGAATCCTTATTGGGCATTTCCTATACACCAAGTACTAGTCTTCAGCGATTTACAAATTAAGCTCATTTAACTTGATGAGGCACATACTATTATATCCATTTTACAAATGAGGAAAATTAGACATTAATAAATTGAGTAACTGACTCAATTTAAGTGTGGGCAGCAGTATTCAAATCTTAGAAGTCTGACTGCAAGACTTTCAGACTGAATGGTTAGGTTTCCTCTCTCACCAGTGTTTTCTTCACCATTATCTTATTAGCATCTTTCATATGCATTGTATCATTTGAACCTTCATCAACAGTCAGAGAGGTATTTTCCAATTCTAAGACACCTTAAGTTGTAAGGGCTACTTTGTATTTAACACAATATCAAAATAGAGAGATAATTTAAAATAACAATTTTTTTCATTACTAATCCACGATTGTACACATTTATCTACCATTTTTTCTCTAGTAACACAATCAAATGTTAAGTTAAAGTGATGTTTTGTAGTTTTTATTCTTTCATCCCCCCTTAATTCCTATTTTACTCTTTTTGATGCTACTGTAAATGAAATTGTTTTCTTAATTTCCTTTGTGAATTGTTCATCGCTAGTGTATAAAAATGCAACTGATTTTTGTGTGTTGATTTTGCATCCTGCAACTTTGCTAAATTAATTTCTTAGCTCTATAGGTGTTTCTGTGGAATCTTCAGGGTTTTCTGTGTATGAAAAAATCATGTTACGAAGGTATGGAGGCTCCTCAAAAAGTTAAAAATAGAACCACATGATCCATCACTGCCACTTCTCAGTGTTTATCTGAATATAATTGAAATCAGGTTCTCAAAGAGATATTTGCACTCCCATATTCACTGAAGTATTATTTTCACAATTATCAAAAAGAAGAGACAACCTGTCTACCAACAGATGAATGGATAAAGAAAAGGTAGTCGATACATTCAACAGAATATTGTGCAAGTCATAAAAAAAAAGAAGGAAATCCTGTCATATGCTGCGACATGGATGAATCTTGAAGATATTTTTCTAAGTGAAATAAGCCAGTCATAGAAGGATGAATACTGCATGATTCCACTTATATGAGATATCTAAAGCTGTCAAGGTCATAGAAGCAAAAAGCAGAATGGTGGTTGCAGGTGTTAGGGAGGGAGAGGAGAATGGAGAGTTGCTATTCAATAGATATGGAATTTCAGTAACACCAGAGGGCTACTGTACAGCATTGTGCTTTCAGTTAACAATTCTGTACTATACACTTCAAGATTCATTAAGGGGGAAGATCTTACGATATGTGTTATTTACAATGACTTTTTTTTTTTAATCATGTCAACTACAAAGAAATAACTTTACTTCTTCCTTTCCAATTTGGGTGCCTTTTATTTCTTTTTCTTGCTTAACTGCTCATGCTAGAACTTCCAGTACTATGTTGAATAGATGTCAGGAAAGCAGGCATCCTCGTCTTGCTCTTGATCAGACTGAAAATTGAAAAAGTTTTCAGTCTTTCACCATTTAGCATGATGCTAGCTGTGAGTTTTTTATATACAGCCTTTATCATGTTGAGGAAGTTCCTTTCTATAGCTAGTTTGGAATATTTTCATCATAAAAGGATGTTGAAGTTTCTCAAGTGCTTTTTCTATATTAATTGAGATGATCATGTGTGTTGTTTTCCTTCGACCCATAATGTAGTATATTACACTGACTGACTTTCATTTTTGCAAGTGTTTCATTGCCTTTTCCTGGAAATAAACCAAAAGCTAGAAAATAAAAGTCATCCTTTTTCAGCCAAATGACAGAACCTTTGGCTAGAAAAATACTATCCGCTTACCTATAATGTAATGTGAAAATATCTGTTACTTTTTAATCCCCAGTTTAGAAAATACTAGCAGTGTGTCACTTTCAGCCATACACACTCCACCACTTTGTCATTTTGACTATTCCTCTTTTAAAATGCAAACGGTGCTCTGGGGGTTGTCTACTATCACTCATGCAGACTCTGCAGAGAATTGTCTAGACGAGAAATTGTGATTGCTTAACCTCTATCTGGAAGGTACTAGGAACAAGAATTTCTACTATGGCATTGGAGGACGAGATGGATAATTTAAGTGCATGGGTACAGAAATATTATTTACCTGGTCTGAATTTCAAGTGTTCTGTATAATTACTGGACCATGTGTTCTGATATCTAGTTAAGAAAATACAATAACTCTGGCTGGAGCACTTACATGAACATTATATACCTGATAAGGTGCTGCTGAGGGAAAGCAGCCAGTAGGGTTAATAATATTTAAAATGAGCTACTTTGCAAAAAGCTTGTAGTTCAGGGTCTATTGGAATATTATATGAATATTCATTATAATATATAGTCTTTAAGATTCAGTAGAAGATTCAATATATTAACCTACTAACATATCACTCATTTATTAAAACAATTGCTGATCTACAATGAGTTATTCTGCTAGGCACTCCTGATATAGAGGTGAACAAATAGGATAACTTCTTTGCACTCCTGGAACTCAATCTTAAGACAGAAAAAAGAGAGAAATTATAACACAACGGCTAAATACAAAATGTATTTGGTGCACTTAGCTGATTTCCAGACAAATAAGTATTCAATTAAATTCTACTTACTACTATTACTACCAGGCAGAAACAAAGTACAAAGAGAAATACACTGAGGAAATTTAAAGTTGCAAAACTTATGTGTTCATTCATTACTCATTCATTTAGACATCTGTTGTACAGTAGTCCCCTATTTATCCACAGTTTTGCTTTCTGCAGTTTCAGTAATCAAAAGTGAACCAAAACTCCAAAAATAAACATTCATAAGTTTTAAAATGTGCACCATTTTGAGTGTGATGAAATCTCACGCCATCCAGCTCCAGCCTGCCTAGGATGTGAATCATCCCTTTGTCCAGCCTATCCGCACTGTACATACAATATTTTGATAGAGAGACACCACATTCACATAACTCTTATTACAAAATATTGTTATAACTGTTCTATTTTTAGTTACTGTTGTTAATATTATTGTGCCTAATTTGTACATTAAATTGTATCATAGGTATGTGTGTATAGGAAAAAAAACATACTATATATAAAGTTTAGCACTATCCACAGTTTCAGGTACTCACTGGAGATCTGGATAAGGGGAGACTACTGTGTATCTGTACACCTATATACTGGGAATACTAATATAAGTAAGAAATTATAGTTTCTGACACTGAGAATTCAAGAGTACTGGGAAAAATAGACAATAACAAACCATTGTGATAAGTACAACAAGAGGGAGTAAACACAGTTGCTATGGGATCAGAGATACCTAAGGGACACTGAAGAGAAGTCAATAAAAGTCATGTCTGAATTATTTCATAACAAATTACAATGCGAAAAGCTGAGGAAGTTACAAGTGTTAGAGACACCAGTCAAACAATTGCAAGGAGCACTCCTATCTGAAGGCCCCTGCACTTGCTGCTGCCTCTACCTGGAACATATCCATATTCATATGGCTCAAGTCTTATTTCATACAGATCTCCAGTCAAATATAACCTTTCTGACCACCATATCTAAACCTGTACCTTATGACGTTCTCTTCCCTTACCCTACTTAATTATTATTCCTAGCTCTCATCAATATCTGACATATTTATTATCTATTTGTTTCTGTCACTCTCCTTCACTAGAAATATTAACCCAGAGAGCCAGTGACTTTGTCTTGCTCAATGCGTATGTCACAGTAAGGCCACCAGTGCTTTGCAGATAGCAGGTAGTTGGTATCTGTCAAATGAATGAAGCAAAAAAGAGGAAGAGAAATTCAGGCACAGCAAGAAACACATACGGAAGAAAGGTATGAGAAAGAAGCCATGGCTGGAAGTTCTTGATCCATATCAACTGTAATAGCAAATATATTTACTAAGAACTTACTTATGATATTCTCAGCACTTAACTTGGATTATTTCATCTAATCTTCGCAACTCTATAAAGTACTCTTACATTTTACATAGGAAGAATCTGAAACACAGATTAAATCAATGCCCAAATTCACATAGCTGGTAAATAAATGAGAGAACTAGATTAAAAGCCACGCAGTACAATGTCAGGGCTCATTCTTTTAACCACCACCCAAAAGCACAGAAAACTGACAACCTTCCTGGATTGTTTCCACATATACTGAAAGAAAAAAAAGAAAAGAGAAAAGACCCACTATCACAGTCTTTGTGCATATTACATGCTTCATATACTTAAAACCTTTTATGTGTTACTCATTAGTAGCATTATTGGTTTTTTTAAAAATATGAACCACATTTACCAAACAAAAGGCTAAGTAAATCCCCCACCTGCGGTTTCCAATTCTGATTCAGAGTAGGACTGGGGTTAGGTCCAATAATTTGCATTTCTAATAAGTTCTCAGGTGATGGTGATAATTCAAGACCACTTTCCAGAACTCCTTGCTACATAATCTAAATGTGAACTAGACCTCTTTCAAATAACAGTGGGTTTCTGAACAATCAATGGCTGAACTAGGAACCTTTAAGGTACTGAAAATACAGATACATGCTTCCTCTCAAAGATCAGGAACAAGCGTCTGCTCCAGACACTTCTATTCAACATTGTACTGGAGGTTCTAGCCAGGGAAATTAGACAAGAACAAGAAACAAAAGGCATCCAGATTGCAAAGGAGGAGGTAAAACAATCACTGTTCACAGATGATGTGATCTTATATGTAGAAAATGCTAAGAAATCCACTAAAAAACTATTAAAACTAATAAATGAGTTCAGCAAAATTGCAGGATACAAGGTCAATATACAAAAATTAATTGTAGTGTTATACACTTATGAACATAAGGAACAATACAAAATGAAATGAAATCAATTACCTTCTAATAGCTTAATAAAATTTTTTAAACCTTAAGAATAAATTTAACAAAAGAATTATAAAACTTATACTCTAAAAGCTATAAGACATTGTTGAACAAAATTAAAGCTATATCAGTGAGTAAAAGGTTTCTTTTTGAGATGATAAAAATGCTCTACAATTGACTGTGGTGACGGCTGCACACATCTATGAACAGACTAAAAACCACTGAATTAAAAAGGGTAAATTGTATGGAAACTCAAAGAAAGTACCTTAACACCTAAATAATTTTTAAACATTTCATAAATTCAGTACCTTCTAGTACTTATTAAAATTACTTGATTGGTCATATTTCAAAACACAGATATAATTCAAAAAATTATCATTAATTTTGAAACAGCATATTTTTAAATTAGTACTAGAAATTAACTCAGAAAATTTATAATTTGCAGAATATGATTTTCCCTCCACCTAGCCTCATGATGAAACTATTAGTACCTAAAAAATATTCACTTTTTAAATATTTTAAATATTTTTAAACATGAATAAGTATAAAAGTTGTGTAATTATACACTTATTTTTTAAAATAGAATGTTTTGCGAAGTTTTTTGGTGAGGTTATAAGAAAATAAGTCTTGTCCACCTTAAACTATGAATGCTGGTACTAGTAAAATTCCTGTACTAAAATAAAGAAGAAATTAATTGTAAAAAGCTGTGAGAGTATAAAAGAAAAATATCTGCCAAGCACAAAGACAAACCAGGACGTTTCAAGCAAGCCTGGCTCAAAGTACAGTCAATAGAGTTAAGTTTTTGAATTGTTTTAAAGTGCCAGATGGTCCAGAATCCACCCCCCAAATCTTACAAGGCTCTGCATAAAAGTGTGCCAGAAAAAAAATAAAATAAAACAAAGAAAAAAACAAAACGAAAAACACAGAACAGAATGTAAGAACAGACTAAGAATGAAAGCGTCCCAGCCAGCAAAAGATGAAAACTGTAAGCAAACTGAACTCACCCAATCTTCTTCAAACTCACAACTTTTAATGCCAATTTCCTGTGCTAGGAACTTTACAAACTATAAATGTCCTATGTAGCCAAATTAAGTACACTCAATTCCTTCACAACAGTATTTTAGACATTATTGCTTCTGAGTAAATTACTCCTGTCTCCTTTGCCAATCAAGATCTTATAACTATAAATAAAAATCACTGAAGTTTGATTTAAAAACTCAAAGGTATCACAGAAAAATAATTCAATTATGTAGTAAGTACCATCTATAACTACAAAAAAGAATTCGGCAAATGGTACATAAAAGGTTATTTGCAACCGCATTAATTATGATATATATAAATTATCTGTATGTATAATGGCTTGATTAAGTATAAAACATCCATTCAATGAATATATTCTAAAGACATTTTTAAAATGCTATGAAAACCACATAAGAAAACACTTACTAGGTTAAAGAAAACAGAATGCAAAATCATACACATGTGAGAGAGAAAACATGTAAAGGAAAAAAACAAGAAGTAAAAAAACTAAAATATAAAGAATGGGGTAGATGCTGATCCATGCTTTTTCTTGCTGTTTTTCTACATGTTTGAGTTTTCTTTAGTAAGTAAAGAATTTTAGAAATGAAAAATTTTTAAATATTTAAATGAGTTATACATATAAAGTATTAACACTAATAACAGCACTTCTACTTACTGTCTCCTATATTCCAACAATATATATACAACATACATAAGGAAAAGAAAGTTCAAAGAGTTGAAGAAACTTGCCATGGTCACCCAGAGACAGTGTAAGTGTCAGAGGGAGAATTCAAATCCAGATTTGTCTTTTACTAAGTCCAGTGTTCTTCCAAGTAGATAAAACTTCTCTCAGTATTCCTGGGATAGAAATATTGATACTATGAATATCATATATACTGTTTCAGAGTAGGTCACAGATCCTTTAAAGTCTATCCTTGAAACCCCTTTCTAATGTCCTATGCTCTAGGCTAAAAATTCTTGCTTTACTACAAAGAAAAAACAGAGACTAAATATAAGAAAATGGATAGTATATCTCCCAGTGCACCAAAATATAATGTTCCTATGGTTTTATGTTGTCCTTTTAAGTACAATTTAAAATGTCATCTGCAGTATTAATCCTGGATACTGTAAATGATGAAAAAATAAAAAATTACTACAAAAATTCCACCACAATCACAGGATATGCCACAGCACTCCTATGCCTTACTTTCGCCACCCTTTATCATAGTACTCATCACTCCAGAGTCAGTGTTAATCTCCCTAAAAGACAAAGAAGTTCTTCAATGCATGAGTCTAGGTCTTACTCTCTTTGTATGTCCAAAGCCTAACACAGGAGGCATTCAGTAAAAGTTTCTTAAAATAAAAGAGGATCAAACAGCCATAATGGAAGCACCTTAAATGCATATGTTTCATATTTTTAAGTATATGCTTAAGTATACCTGTGTTATACTTATAGAATAAAAGATGGAATGAAATTACAATTACTCCGTGGTATCAGTGATCTATGAAAATTCTAACATAAGTGCAACATTTCATAAAAATTAACAGCCCTGTAAAGAACTAAAATCCACCAATAACAAATGTTTGGCTAATGGTGGTAGTTATTATTATCATTAATAGCTGCTACCATTTAAACTGATCCCATTTATATCTATTATTTCACATAATCTTCACAACAAATCCTACAGGTTTATTACCCGTTTTACAGATTAAAAAAAAAAAACAGAGGCTAAGAAACTTGTTAAACAATCAAATAAAGAAATTAAACGTAAGACATTCTGACTGCAAAGCCCAAGATCTCCCATTAATTATATCACCCTCTCAACAATGTTCATATCTGGGGCATCAGTAATCCTTAGACCTAGTGGTTCCAGATTTTATTTAATAAAATAGTTTGTTTCTTACAGAATTTTTCTCTGATACATGGTATCACCTTCAGCAATAAAATACTGAAGGAACTCCAAGTACAAGCTACAATGTCCAAAAGAGTATCAGTTTGAAAGTAAATACTGGCATGATGTACACTAACCTAGATAGGCTTAGGTTTTCATGAGTAATAAATTCCAAGAAATTGCAAAACATAAAACTACTTTTTATCATGTCTTAAAAAATGCTCAACTTTAACTTGGTACAACAATTTTTTGGGGATGTGGTCTATGCAATAAGTTGATTTTCATATAATAAGATGTTGTAGCCTAGAATATATATTCAATTATTACCAAGGAATGGTAATATGTTCTACCAGAGCTATTTTACCCTTAAAAATACAAACAGATTCATTCAATTTATGAGTTGTTTCACTACCTGGGTTATAATCCTGATTCTACTACTTAGCAGCAACTTGACTTTGAACAAATTATTTCACCTGTGCCTAAGTCTTCTCTTTTTGTAAAACAAGGATAATAAGGATGATCCAGTTAATAAGGATAAGGATGATCCAATTATCAGGTTGTAAGGATTATTGAAAACAGTGCCTGACACATCAGAGTGCTCAATAAGTATTAATTATCGTCATTGTTATCCAAATACCGACCTCTCTATCCTCCTCCCTCCCTCCCTGCTGCCCCACACACAGACCTACTCTGAATAATGTTCAATTTCATCCCTGAAATATTGTCAATGACTGTTTACAGGAAGCAGCATAGAAAATGTGCTTGAGAACAGATATGCCGGGGTTCAAATCTCAAATCTTCCACTTAGAACACAACCCTGAGTAATATAGAAGATTAACTCCTACTTGAAGAAAGGCTGTGAAGGTTAAGTGAAATAATATATGTAAATCATCTAAAAGTACCTACTGCTTATCAAGAATTTAAGAAATATCGGTCCTCCTCCTTCTCAACAGTAACATAAAAATGTTCTCCTTCTAGGATTTCTGCATTAATATTTAGCCCACCAGACAGAATTGTTCCACAACTAAAATAAGACCACATTAAGACAGAAAAATCACACAAAATTAAGTTCACAATTTCCAGTTGTCTCACCATTTGTTTAAGCTCAATATCTATGCACAATGACTCATTCACGGCTCATGGCAGGTTTAGGAATAAAAATATGAAGATAAACTAGTCCCCCTGTCGCTATCCCAAGAAAGCACATATCTCTGTATCTCATGCCTTAGTGAATCACTAAGTCTAAAAAGGACATATTTAAACCAGTAATTCTCAATGAGAGGCAATTTTGTCCCTCAGTAAACATTTGGCAATGTCTGGAAATATTTTTGATTGTCCCAACAGGGGAGAGTACTACTGGCATCTCATGGATAAGAATATTGCAAAACATCTTACAATGCACAGGACAGGCCCTCACACCAAATAATGATCTGGCCCAAAATGTCAATAGTGCCAGGGCTGAGAAACCATGACCTAAAAAAAAAAAAAGTAAACCCGTCCCTCGATTTATGCGGTATTTTTCTTACTCGAGTTTTTTTATACACAGTAAACCTCTCTCTCTCCCTGTTTACACGAACGTTTTATACATGGTTTCCATTTACACAGTCTCATTTTATGCGGTTCTTTTTCATTTCCATTACTGGCGATTATTCTTTCTAAAAAGCAATAGCTTAACTCAGCAGTATACAAAAAAACAATACTAACATGCAATTATTAATGATCTTCCCGTTCACTGGAAGGCAAATAAAAAAGCATGGATGACTACTGATGTGTTTTGGGATTGGTTTTGCAAATATTTTGCTGTAGAAGCTGAAAATTATATGAGGGAAAAATGTCTTCCTTTTAAAATACTTTCACTTTTAGATAATGCACCTGGTCATCCACACAATTTAGGACACCCAAATATAAAAGTTGTATATTTGCCACCAAATTCAACTTCCTCGATCCAACCTTTAGATTAAGGCATTATTTCCACCTTTAAGATTAATTATATTTAAAAAAAGATTAATTAAACAGTTTAAATATTTTTAATAAACTTGAAGATAATGATTCATTTACAGTTACAGAAGCCTAGAATAAATACACGATTTTAAGTTGTATCAAGAATGTTGCTTTCACTTTGAGTGATATAAAGCCCACAACTTTAAATGCTTGCTGGAAAGCAACATAGCCAGAAGTGGTTGTACCAGGAAGTATGGCTCCAACAACTGAAGAGGGATTATCAGGCATTATTAATTTGTTAAATAAATTTCAAGAGGCTCTGACAATTTGAATAGAGATATTAATGAATTATTGATTGATCACAAATTAACTGATGATGAATTAATTCACTTAATATCTGAAGACCATCCTGCCAATGAATATGGCAGTGACCTTGAACTAGTTTCATTTACTGCAGAAAATGTATTTACAAAGCTCTTCAATTGGCCACAAAACTGGAAACTGCCAATTCTAGATATTGATCCAAACATCCAACGAGTCTCAAAATTTCGAAAAGACTTTTAAGTATCAAAGTGAATATCAAAGAATTTATGAAAACTGAGCAAAAGATGGGGCTGGAAAAAGATTCAAAATAAATAATGAAACTGAAGTATACTTCCAAATATTTTGAGCAATGAAGAAAGTGACTTTGAGCCAATCTAAAAAGAGAAGGGTGGTTGCTATACATTACAGTATAGACAGCAAATAAAATTTATTTTGTTTTTTTCTGATTTTTCATTAGCATTTTTTGTGAAAATGTGTGAAATACAGTTTTTAAATTTTATTATTAGTTTCGAGTATACAGTACATATTGGTTAGACACTATATAGTTTATTAAACGATTTTTATGACTTAAATCAGCCTATTTCGTTAGTATTTTTTTTATACTTGTAGACTCTTTTTACACAGTTTTCTTCCACGTTAAAAAGAAAAGCGGAATGGACAATCCGCATAAATCAAGAGACAGGTGTATAGTTATACAAAAGCTTTCCTCAAAAATGTATGTGCTAGCCCAGTGTTCTTGTCCAAATTCTTTATTTTTATTAAAAACATAACAAGAAATAATCAGCTTGATTATTCCAGATGGGAAACTCCTGGTACCATCAAATTCCTATTACAAAATCCAATCTAAAGAGGAAGGAAATGAGGCTTACTTTTCTCTGTATATTTGTACCACATAAAAACAAGTTTTTAAAATAGCTCCAACCTTTATTTTTTAATTGCACCTCAAATTCATGTAAGCATTATTTATATCACAAAGATAAGTTTCTTATCCCACACTTCGATCTTACTTTTGTACTTTAAAAAGTTCACATTTATGTGATACGAAAGCGCAGTACATGGGGCCAACTTTTAACAAATATCATTTTTATGTATCAGGTGGGCAATGATCAAAAGTTTGGTAAAATACTATGTTGATGAAGCTATGGGAGAAAAAGGCACACTCAAACACTTGCTGGTACAACCTTTCTGAATGCAAATTAGCAATATCTATCCAACTTAAAAATATTCTTTGGTCCAAAAGTTATACCCACTAAAAACTAATGCACGTACTGACACATATGCAAAAAGATGCTAAAAAGAATATTCATTGCAGCACTGTTGGTAATAAAATTGGAAACGATATCAAAGTGCATCATTAGAAGGCTAGTTAAATAAATCATAGTATATTTATATAAAGGAAAATGCTGAAATTTTGAAAATAATAAGAGAAATCTAAATGTGCCAGCATAGAACAATATAGATCAATTAACCTTAAAGTAGTAATAATAATGAGCCATGCACGACATGCAGCTTACTCAAAAGAAAAATAATATACAGTACACATATGTATATACATGTCTATATATTTATATGTATGTACATACATATAAGTATATATATATTTATATCTACATACATATACATCACAGACTATTTCTGGAAATAAACACAAGAAACTGGGAAGGATGGCTGCCTCTAGGAAGGGGACTGAGGGCCCAGAGCAAGAAGGAGACTTTCACTGGTATTGTTTGAAATTTTTTTAACACGAGTTAATGCAGGCTCTTTTATTTACTGACTGTAAAATTTAAGTCACAAATTCTGAACCTCAGTATTCTCAAATTTGAAATGACAATAATGGCCTAATTCATTGGTTATTATGAGGTCCAATGAAAAAGGATAAAATGCTTTGTAAATTATAAAGAAGCAGACAAAATTATAAATTAGTACTCTAAAGGAATTCTCCAAACCATTATTATAATAATCATTATCATTCCTCTGACCACTTTCTCTAAATTTCTCTAAAGCCAAGTTTAAGACGAAATGTGAATGCAGATGCGATTTTAGAACACAGATTTTTACTTTACTTAGTTATTGATTTCAATTTAAATGAGTAGATTTTCAAAAACATCATAGAAATACTAAATCAGCTGATTATAGAAAGAATATATGCTCACTATTGAAATGATGGTAAGCAAAGACTATCACCATGCTATTATAAAACCTTGGGGTTTTTTCTTCCAGTCTTTTTCCTATGCATGCTTAACTGGGTTAGAGTATTTGTCTAAATAAAACATTTCCACTTTCTGTAATATAGCATTCAAATTACAACATTCCTCAGATTACACATAATTATTACACACAGATTTTAATGAAAGCCCACAATATTTTATCTTCTTGATGAGAGTTCAGGCATTTTAAAATGAAATTCCATTGTATAGGTTTGCCTAATGAACTCTGCCTGGATTAATTTTTCATTTATTTCTACCAATTCTCAAACTAACCAGATTCTCATCCTCTCTTTCCCTCCCTCTCTATCTCTTCCCTCCACCCACAACAAACACACCCCTCCCTCCTTCTCCTTCTCTCAAGCCATTTTCCTGCTTTTCGTTTCCTGAGTTCCAATTTTACTATGTCCAAACTCACAAAACAAGTGGATAAAGTGTGTTTATAATTCTTTGAAGAGCAAGTAAAACACCTTAGATTGAGCCCTAAATCAGACTATTAGTAAGAGAAGTAATTAGAACGATGATTTTGTTGCTAAAGATATGCAATCTTTTTCTACTACATGTTAGTCTGCTATCATCATTCTGTCTGCAAACAGAGTGGAAAAAAAAAAAGGAATATACTCTTAGGTTATTCCTGGGAGACTCACCATTGGACAAACCTAGCTGTTCCTAATTAATTTTAACTATGACAACTCCTCCCAAATGCAGAACATTCCAAACCATTTTTGAGAATGGTTAGATATTGCTCAAGGAAGCACAGAATTCCTGAGTATACTGGACTGTAATTGCAGGCAAAAAAATATATATATACACCTATTATTGTGCCTTTCTCATAGTAGAAACTCAAATATGTCATGTTGAATAAATACTCCTTTTCTGCTTCTGCAAGCATGCTGTAATTTTCATACTCTGCCCTGTATTTACTGTCATAATTGTTAATTCAGACCACTAAGGTGACATGTTTATTAACACACACCGTATAGCTTTTTAAAAATGAAACTGAAAATACCAGAAACTGAAATTATAGATTTTTCCCTCTAATTTCCCAATTTTCTATAATGCAGTTATATTACTCTTGCAATTAAAAAAAAAAAAAGCATTAGAAGGAAAAGTATTTTTATAGCATTTATTGTTTTAGACTATATCCTAAGATTATTTTAATTAAGTCCCATTCTAAGGACTTTCTTATTATCTAAAAAAAAATAATCCTTGATAAATTAAAGCAAGAAAATGTCAGCATAAAACTGAACTGCTGGAATATTATTTAAAATACTCATATCATGCCATAGTTCAATAAAATGTTTATCATCATCAAGAACACTACTTATACATCCACAACTGTACTGTCAAGATACTATGAAAGGCACTGGAGATTCAAAGGCAAAAGACATGGCTTCCATCCTCAAGAATTTTACTAAACTAATTAGAACAACAGGGCATATACTGAAAAAGAAAATAAAAAATACAAGGGAGCACTGGATATGCCAAGCATCTAATTCATAGAGAAGTATACTAAAACAGATTTTGAAGGCCTATAGATTTTAGATCAAAATCTTCCATCTACCACTAATGAGCTTACGTAAATTACTTCCTTCATTTGTACAATGGAGTGTTAGATTAAGTGAAGTAAAATTCCTAGCATATAGTAACATCTAAAAGGAAGTTAATAGCATTATTATTATTATTGTTATTATTAGGGATACAGGCTTGAGGAAGAAATGCACAACTGGAAAAATTTTTAAAGAGAATTGTTAATATATTTTTGTAATCTATCACTATAAGCAAAAATCACAAGATCTTTCTCAAGTTTTACTTTCTATTGACAAGAAAAAAAAAAATAGACCATCTAGTGAAAACTGGTATTTGAAAACACTAAGGCTACACAGAACTAAAGTACCTGAGAAAGTCACCACTAGATCTACAAATCAAAGAATATGACCTAAAAAAAGAATGTTAGTTTGAAAGGTCCTTAGACTCGCAACTCTCTCATACCAGAATGTAAGCTCCACGTTATGTGTCCAAGCTCCAAGAATTGTTATCTATTTTGTTCATTTCTATATCCTCAGTACCTAGATTAATTCCCAGCTTACAGTGAATGCTCAATAAATATCTGTTGAATAAACAGTAAAGAAAATTGAGCTCCTGGCATAGCTGGGACTGGAACTAATATTTCATTACTCTAGTATTCTATCTCCTGTCTAAACTAGAATATGATAATTTAGATAACTTATTTTGATGGTTGAGGAGTTGGAGGGTTGGTTAGGAGGAAGGAAGGTGTAGATCAAAACATTTTTCACATTTTTTCCCCCAACTGTCAGTTTTGCTTAATTGATAAAGGCAAAAAAATTATAAACAAGACAATCCCAGCACAGTGCCTAGCACACAATATCTCATGACCATTATTATCTCATGACCAGAAACTAACTTCCCATCTGTTTAATCTTTGTAACTGTCATAGAACCCTTTAGAATTTTCAGCCTTTCATAAGATAGTTATTAATCACTTTCTTCCAGATGGGCGCTGAAGGAGGAGAGATGAATTAAAAGATGCCCCTGCCCTGGAAGATCTCTCTTGAGTATGCCGGCGTCTGAGTTAGTGAGTGGTGGGGAGGGGTGGGGGCAGGTCAATAATGTATGTGAAACCAGGTCACATTGTTATTTGTTTATTGCCTTGAGTAGTTAAAAAATTTAAAAATCACAAATCAGCAAAGTTTTGAAATAACAAGGAGGCACACTGGGGTATATTAACACTTGGGAAGGTTCTTTTTCCTGTGCCTTTACAATGTTTCTCACTGCCTCTTAATGTATTAAAGTCAAAATATTCTAAATTGACTTATTTGAATTGTCAATATAAATAAACTATCAATGTTATGTCCTTTCATATGTGAGACAGTGAAGGCTAATACTCTTGATTTAGTATTTACTCTGTGTATGTTACTATTTAAATATATAACCACAATATATATTTAAATTATTTAACTGTCTATAAAAATGACAGAGCCTGAAGAAAAGCTCGAGATGAGCGCTAGTAAATAAAAAACTAATATCACAGTATTACCCAGGGAGAGAATAAAGTAGGCACACAGCTAAGAAGTGAACCTATAGAGGTCTCCAAGAGAACAAAATCTTCAAGAGGAGAAAATTTTCTGCCGGAACTGGCTAACAGAGACAGAGAGCAACAGCTTGCTAAAAGGGTCTTACAATGCAAGTCACTAACTAGACTCACAAAAGTCAGTGTTGCCATTCCTCAAATTTGAGTGTCAGGAAGCCACTTTCAAAGCATGCATCACCAAGACGAAACTACCACATTCCAAGGAGTTCTTCCCCATTATCTGCATGTCAAAATAGGATAAGCAACACCAAACGAATTGGAAAATAAAACAGCCTTCACATAGGAGTGATAATTCCTACAAGCTCAAGTAAGTTATTTTACCTGAGGCATGTGTTTATATGTGGTTCCTGGGAGAACATTTTTCACTCGGTCTATCCTAGAGTGCTAGGTGAAACACCTCAAATCCTCTCGATCCCAACACAGAAAACTCTCCAATCCAAATGCATATTCTACTCCAGTGTTAACGCCTTATAAGCACTGACAAATCCAGGCCAAGGAGACTACAAGGTGGCAGGGAGATACTACAAGTCAGGCAGGAAGGCTGGGGTGGGCCCCAAGGGGGATGTACCTGGTCACTAGTTCTAGTGACAACCAGTTGAGAAGGTGAGACTGGGGTAAGTTTTGGTCAGAGGGCCAGAAAAGGATAGACAGGTGCATGTCACCTCACCATCCTGGACATCATGGAAAGATAACTGACTTTCTTTACAAGGTGGGAGGAACGAAGCTTCCAGAGTGAGTGATGTTGAGAGGTTTTCTGGGAAGCACAAGGACTGAGCTCTGAGGAGAGCAGAAAAACAAGAAGAGGAAAGCCCCTGAGAATCGGTTTTGGAGAAAATTCCTCCGGGACGAGTGATCTCTATGGTCGTTCCCAGCATCAAGACTGGTGGGACCATCACACCTGTTAAAAGATGTTTCCCTATTAACAGCTTGGACAGCGATTAAGTGCAAATCCACCGGGTGAGAATGCAAGATTTGAGTAGGAAAAGACCATTGTGGGGTCTGACCCAGGAGGAAACCTGATCAGGAGGGGAAGAGGCTGAATTCGGGAAGGCGATAGCAGGGTAAGTACTTGGGTAGGATGAGACTTATTTGGAAGCGAGATCGACTGCAGGAATGGAAGGCTTTCATTGGACTCCAGGTGGGAAAAGGCCCGTTTAGAGTGCAAAGACGCCTTGAGCGCCTGGTTCGGGAAGGTGACTCTAACTAGGGGAAGCGCGCTGCCCAGCCCAGAGCGTGAGCCTCGTGCGGGCCGAGGGCTGACCCGGGGGTGAGGCTGATCCGCGCGAGCTCACAAGCTCACCTGGGACAGTCTGGCCTGGAATGAGGAAACTTCCTGGGTGGGTGAAAGCTGAATGGAGGGAGAGGGGCCAGGCACAGACTGAGCCGGGCGCGGGGTACCGGACACACAGCTGGGGCGTGGAGGGTTGGGGAGACTGGGGCGTGGGGGCGGCGAGGGGGGCGCCCACCGATCCCGGCTGGGGTCGCGGCTGCCAAGGCGGAGCTGCGGGCTCGGGATGGCGCCCCCCGCTCCGGCACACACGCACTGGCTCTAACTCTCACTATCGACCGCCCCGTCCGGGGCCGAGAGAAACTGCCCGGGTCGGTGACCGCAGGGCGGTGGGGGAGGGGGCCGGCCGGGGACACCAGCCGACCGAGCCCGGCGGATGGGCGAGCGGCGTTACCTGTGTCAGGGAGAGCTGGGCCGCCGCAGCCATGGTGTTTCCATCATGCACGGGAGGGGAAGGAAGGACGGGCGGATGGGGGCTCGGGGCGGGGAGGAGGCGGAGGGAGCGGCCAGAGGCGAGGCCCGGGAGGGCGGGCGGCCGGGCGTCTCCCCTAACTTCAACAACTTCCCTCCTCTCGCCCGCCCCGCCCCGCATGGCCCCGCCCGCCCCGCGCAGACTGTGGCGGCACCCAAATCCTGGCGCAGGATTTGGAACCTGCGGACCGGAGCCTAAACCCGGGGCGGCCTGAAAAAAACCGGCCTGGAAGTGAAATTAAGGCGGACTGGCTATGGAGGAAGCAGCAACTCCAGATTTTCCCATGAACTTTAGGCAGGTCACTAAGCTTCTGCTTCTGAAAAATGGGGAGAAATGATACCCAAAATCCAGGTCGCTCGTCAGGACTATCTGAGATAATGATAGGAAATGATAACAATGTTTTATATATGCCAGAATCTGTGCTAGACACTTTATTTTCGAATTGTACAAATAAAGGAACTGAGATATTTAAATAAGTTATACAAATGAGTAAACTGAAACACCAATAAGTGTCATACCTAAGGTCATACAGCTGATGAGATAGCTAGAATAGGATGCAGGTCTGATTCTAAAACCTCTGATTTAACCATCTGCTGTTAGGGTGTGATAATGAAAAAGAACACTTAAATCTTTCCTTCCAGGAGCCAAAATCTAGGAGGGAAGGGAGAGAAATACTTTCCTTGACTGCTGGCTGCCTGCCACACTTAGATTGTTCAATAAAAGAGCGTTGGGACCTGCTCAACAGCCTGCAGCACTCCTAACACCGCCCATAACCCACCTGGCAAACTCCTCCTACTTTCTCAGGACAACTCAAGTATCACTTCCTTTGCAAAGCATTTCCTGGCCTCCCTGAGTTACACACGTTCCTATTCTTTTTAACGGTTTTTCTCTACCTTATGAAGTCATCATCACCCTAGTGACTGTTTACATCTCGTCTACCTCTGTAGACTGAGAGCTCCTCAATGACAAGTACTGTTACTAATATACTTCTATATCCTAAACCCTAGCATAGAGTATGTACTCAATAAAGGCCTTAGTTCCAGCATGTATTAAACATAACATATCCTATACTTTCTCATGTTGCCATCTTCAATTATAATAACCAACCAGTTCCCTGAAGCCCTCGTCTTTAAAGGCTTGGTTTATATGCTACCTACTTCAAGAAGCCTTCTAGGAACTCTCGCTCCACCTCTTAGTTGCTCTCATATGTTCCTTATATTCTGCCTTGTTTTACAAAGTTAACTGCATGCTTTTCTGTACCCAACTGGACTGTACAATACTTGAGGACAGGGTTCCGAGTCACAACTACATTCCCCTCACAGTTTAGACTAGCACAGAGTAAGCCCCAATAAATGTTTTTACCCAGAATTGGTCTTCCTTTCTCAGTCATGGTGGCTTCCCACAATAAACCACAACTCTATCAGGCCCACACTCCTGTGCCCATTATCATAGCAGTCCCCATTTGACCCACGAGGAGGGCTAATCGAACAAGACCCAGGACTGTTAGCCCTACCTACGTTTTTAGACTTTTGTCACCACAGGCAAGCCATCCCAGAAATGCTCCCAGAAGCACCTAACTCTGTTCAGATCCCTTTTTACAAGGTGCAGCCATGAAGGATGAGCCATGCAAGTCTGGTGAACACCTGCTTACTCAGGAGAGTCTCCTTTAACCTTGTTTTGCTGTTGTTCTGTTTAACTCAAAGGAGAAGGAGGGTACTGTTTTGAATTACTCCACCGTGGTGCCTCTATCAGTTATAACCACGACCGATGTTTCTACTTGAATTTTCTATTTTACATTATCATATCTGAGCCTCACAACTCTGAAAGGTAGTAATCACCATTCTCACTCTGCAGATGAGGTAACTGAAGATCCTAGAGGTTAAGTGATGTGCCCAATGTTACACAGCTCATAACCAAAGCAGTATAGCACAGTGGAATGAACAGATTTGGAACATCAGAAACGTCCAGGTTCTAGTGCTAGCTCTATCACTTTCTAGCTGTACAATCTTAAGGTTGTTATGAGGATGAATAAAACAATATATATGAAAATACCTAAAGACGTAGATACACGAATTTAGTTAAGAAATCTCAAAGTTGTGGAATGAATTACTATCAGGAGTAAAAATTCACTTGCTATGCAAAAAGACTCCTCCAAATCATACGAGATACAAGATATTACTCCAGGGCGAATCAAATCAATGTGGAAAATGTTGAGGAAATATAAGGAATTATTGTTATAACTATTGTGTAATTGACATTAAGTCAAAAACAACACTTATTTATACAGTATTGCTTTTCACAGTTTATAAGTGTTTTTACATACAGAATCTAACACAACTCCTGGAGTCGAATAGGCACATGATAAAAGTTTGTTAAACTGAACTGAATGCAGAGTTTCATGTGTAATTATCATTTGGATCCTCATTTTACCCCCATTTCAGAGATAAGAACACCAAGGAACACATAATTTGTAAATAACTTGTTTAAGTAAGGATCACTTAAATCAGGTTTGGGCCTCGGTTAAAATAATGATAATTAGACCCTTCAGCAAAGGAATGTTAGCTAACAATCATGGGAGTTGCCCCAGATCCTCTTCCAGACCACCAATAATTTGTACTGGCTTTCTTCTTTGCTCGTTGGTTCTGGCTTAAAAACTTGACATGTAGTGGGGGATGGGAGTGAGGGTCCAAACTCCCCCAAAGAATTAGAACTTCTGGGACTGCATTTTTTTAAATGACACACCAATGACAGTTTGCAAATGCGTGTCCCAGATCTCATCAAAGCACTGGGTCATATCCCGCATCTATTTTAGGAGAGTAAAATGTAGCCGATGGAAGACGTGTTATGATCTAATTCACTGTAACAAGAGTGAGCTTCATGGAGCAGATAAAAAGGTCTTATATTGTTTTTCCTAGGGCCAATTAATGTCTCTGGGTCTCTAAATCTCATATTCTTCATGTGTACATTGGAGATAATAATATCTACCTTGTAGTAGTGGGGTTAGGATTAGAAATCATGCATAAATGTCCTATCAGAGAGCCTGGCCTGGAAAGATGTCCAATAAATGGTAGCTAGAAGGATACTATTCTTTAAGATCACGTCACTATTTAACTCTCTACTCCTCAGACAATCCTCCAATTACTAGGTCAGTTCTGCAGATACATTGGCTGTAAGAAAGAAGTGCCTTGAACAGCTGACACACATATGCCTGTCATTAGAAAGGTAGATAGTCGCTAGGTAAATAAAGCTGTGTCTGATGACTTAAATCTGGATACTGATGACCAACAATTGCTGCTTTCATATACATTGTTTCATTTAATTCTCACAACAACCCTATAAGGATTATTATTAATTTTATTTTATAGAAGAGGAATTTGTCCAAATTCATAGTGAATTATACACAGTTCTTCTGATTCAAATGTACTTTTTACTTGGGCATGTTGCTGCTGTCCTGCAGACACTGATCACCCCCAAGAGACTTGATGAAATGGTGCTTCTGACCATAAAAAGCTGAAGACGAGGCTCTAGATTTATAATAACCTAACCCTAAACCTAAAATGATCCTGACAAGGAGATCTTAGATCACGAACAGTTTTGTCATCAGTGTTTCACTCCATCTTTCCATCCTACTTGAACTCCCACTCCCACTCCTCAATCCACCCTTAAGGGAAACCACAGATATTTTTATTTCTTTATTTTCTGACTTTTGGAGATGATTGTCATATTGGATCTTCATGAACACTGCACATCTGTAATGTCAGCATCTAGAAATGCAAGATGATTGATTAAAACTATGAAAAAAAAAACAACTGTGAGGAGCTCTCTGAATATACAAAGAACCAATTTATTTGAGTGAGACTTTGAGAAAGGCCTTCCATATAAATGGTGCTAAGCTACTCCCACTCTCCCACGCACCGCCCCCCCCTACAAAATTATACTACAATTGTAATGGTAATCTGCAGTTCATGCTTCCAAGCTGCTGGTTTCATAAATATAGCCCATTATTGTTCATGTTTGCCCAGGGCAGAAAGAATATGTGAGGCTGCACAATAATAACAATTGTGCTACACAAATAACTGTCCTTGTGCCAAGGACGGAAAAGAACAAGCAGTAAGAGATTTTAAAATGCCACACACACCCAGGGTGTGATAGGACAGTTCAATATTGTCATCACTGCTAATTTTTCAGGGTACTAGGGTGCCCCGGGAAGAGCCTGAACTTAGAACTGGGAAGGCCCAGCTTGGTCTAGTGTTGGCTCTGCAACTTCCTAGTTTTGTAACTTTGGACAAGTCAATGAACTATATATACCAAGACATGGCTTTCTCTCCTGTAAACAGAAGGTAACAACAGCACCTGCCTGATAAAGCTATTAGGATGATTAAATGAGGTTTCATGTGAAAGCAGTTAGCCAGATACCTGGAACACAACAGAAACTAGATAAACTTTAGCTCTTTTATCTTCCTCCGAGAGAATCTTTAGGGTTTAAGAAGCTAAAAATAAAATAGAAATCATTTTTTAAAATCTTCAGTGGTTTTCCAAAGCCTCCCTTAATGATTTTTTTGGATAAAATTTATTTATCCATTAGTAATATTTATTGAATACTATAAAGTAAGGGAGGTTATTACCTTCGTGTCCGAAAAGTTCCATTGGCTTCTAGTGAACAAGCAAATGTAGCTTTACACTTGTCCTATTTACTTCATTTTTCTTTTCTTTTCTTTTCTTTTCTTTTCTTTTCTTTTCTTTTCTTTTCTTTCTTTCTTTCTTTCTTTCTTTCTTTATTTATTTATTTATTTTTTTCCTTATGGATGGTCCTGGAAGCTATAAGAAACCAGAAGAACATCATGAGAAAGAAAATATGTTCACTTAATGCTGCAGGTCCTTTCATCTACAGATTTCAAAGCATTGTCTCCATCACTAATTACTAGCCCTGCTTAACATGTGGGAATGCTGAGACACCATCAAATTAAGAAGCTTGCCCTAAATCACAAGGCGAGTCACTGGATGAGCTACAGACAGAACAAAGCTGTCCTGTTTGCCAGCCTTGGGCTCTAAAATAGGGCACTTGAGAGTCAACAGAGTCTTCAAGTGTGAGGAGAAAAGTTTGGGGAATTCCGATCTTGTATCTTTGAATCATTATAGTGACAAGAGCATAGGCTTTAGAGTCAAATTTGATTTCAAATCTCAGCTCTGCCCCTTCTGACTGCATAACTTCAGTCAAATTATAAACTACATCTTACTTTCCTTTTCTGTAAAATGTGGATATTGATTCTTCTAAGAGTTTGGGAAAAGTTAAATGATAAAACTTTTGTGAGAGAACCTAGCACAGTGCCTTGCACATAGCAGTTTCACATAGTTGGAGAAAACTAAGACAACTCACATAAACACAAAATGACAAATATACAGCTCTTTCAGTTAAAGACTTTGGAAGCCATAATCACTGTTGCATCTCAGTTTAAAATGATGACTGTGTCTTGAACATCTCATAACACAAATAGAGGATGCCTTGTTCAGGCCTTCATTGCTTTTCTTCCTTGATTCTGTGCTTTCTTTCATAGCTCAAGACCAACCTATCAGCAAGTTTTGTTGGCTCAACTTCCAATATATGTTCGAAATTTCAGTTTTGAACCAGATCTGACCATTTCTCATTATCTTCACTGCTACTATTGCCTCTCTCCTGGACCACTGCTAAATCTCTTTGACTAACCCCAATTCCATGTTTGTACCTACATCCATTCTCCTTATCATAGATAGAGTGATCATTTTAAAATATAAATTAGATCTTGTCATTTTCCTGTTTAAAACTCTCTAGGACTTTCTCATCAGACTCCTGACCATTGCCTACAATGAGGCCAGTTCTTTTCAGGTAAAGTATGTGTCAGCAAAGTACAAAAGTGTGAGTATGTTCTGCGCACGCTGAGATGTTTGATGAAATGGAGCAAGGTAGGGATGGGAGAGGGAAGAACCAGAAGAGAAGGATGGGGAAGGTGTTAGAAAACACACAGAGGGACTCATGGATGGGCCAGAAGAGGCTTAGAGAAAGGTATCTGGAAATTCTCAGAGAAGCAAAATCACTGCTAGAAGCAAAGGAGACCATTATTATTTTGTGTTGACGGTGTTTTCAAATCTAGTGGCCTGATTTTTAAAAAGGAATCTATTTTACCCTTTCAAAGGAAGCCAGGTTTATAGGCCAGGAACCCTCACACCAGCACAGTGGTTAGGAAGATGGGCTTTGAAATTAGACAAATTTTAGATTGAATCAAGTCCTCCATTTATAGGTATAACACTTGGACAACTTATGAAAAGTCTTTAAGCCTCAGCTTTATGCAAACTATACCATAGCGATAAAGAAAATTAAATAGACAATTCTTATAAGCACTTTGCACAATGTCTGGAACATGGGAACAATTGCTCAACAAATGGAGACTATCCCATTGTGGTTATGACAATGAATAAGGATTTGGTTATCTTTATAACTGCCCCCTGTTCATTAGCTTTACTAATAAACACTGTCTGTGTCTCATCCCTAACAAAGACCTACAGTAAATCTCTTAAATTTTAAAAGTCTGAGGAGACTGTTCTGATTCGCAGCAACATTTGACCCTGAAAGATTAAAAAAAAAAAAAAAAAAAGTATACATCCTTGCACTGGAGGCACCATTCACTCTACCCCCAGTCCAGAAAATCAAAGTGTAAATAGAAGAGTAGCATCATGTTTGCATTTAATTGTATATGAGTGTAATTTTATGCACCCTCAGCACTCAGTGTTTAAAGAAATGGTTTTTTGTTGTTACTTCCAATATTGTCTCCATATGCAAGTCAAGGATTTCAGCTAATGCTCAACTAAAGAAGCCAGGATTTGACCTAAGGCTGAAGAAATGAATTGGCTTTGTTGAGCTGACTCAGACTCAATATTCTGCATATTATACTAAATAACTTCAAGACTCTGACTGTCAAGCTTAACGTCAAGTAAGAGATAACCATTCTTTTTGCAAAATTATACATTATAAGTAGGTAAAATAATGGAAGTAAATGGTTAAAAGCATAGATTTAGTGTTTTAAAAAAGGCTTAGGTTCAAATCCTGACTCTGCCCCCTGGGAACTTGGACTAGTTATTTAACCACTCACGTGTGAAATGGGGATGATAATCCTACCTCCTTGATTAGCTGTAAGGATCAAATGATTATTTAAGTAAAGTTCTTAGTACCATGCTGAGTATGCAACATGGTACTGTTGATATGATATATACTAGCAATGAATAATCTGAAAATGAAATTAAGAAAACAATTCTATTTACAAGAGCATCCAAAATAAAAAATATTAAGAATAAATTTAATAGAAGAAGTATAAGACTTGTAACTAAAAACCACAAAGCATCATTGAAAGAAATTAAAGACCTAAATAAATGGAGATTTCTCATGTTCATGGATTACAAAACTAAGGTTGAAAGGCAAAACTCCTCAAATTGATCCATAGATTCAGTGCAATCCTTATCAGAATTTCTCCATAGAAATTCACAAGCTGATTCCAAAATTCATGTGGAATTGCAAGAAACTCGAAATAGCCAATCTTGAAAACAAAGAACAAAGTTGAAAGACTTACATTTCTTAATTTCAAACTTACCACCAAGGTACAGTAACCAGGACAGTGTGGTATTGCATAAGGAGAGACATATAAATCAATAAATAGAATTGAGACTTCAAAAATAAGCCCATATATTTATGGTCAATTGATTTTTCAACAAGAGTGCCAAAACAATTCAATGGGGGAAAGAATACTCTTTCCAGTACTCTTTTCTAGGACAACTAGCTATCCACATTCCAAAGAATGAAATTGGGCCCCTACTTCATACCATATACAAAAACCAACTTGAAATAGATCATTGATGTAAGTGCAAGACTATACAACTCTTAGAAGACAGAAGTTTCTTAATTATAAAACTCTAAGAGATGTAAATATTCATGACCTTGGATTAGGCAATGATTTCTTAGATATAACACCCAAAGCATGAGCAACAAAAGAAAAAATAGAGAAATTGTACTTCATCGAAATTAAAAACCATGTGCTTCAAAGGATACCATCGAGAAAGTGAAGACAATCCAAGGAAGGGGAGGAAATATTTGCAAATCATATATCTAATAAGCAAATTTTACAGCATATATAAAGAACTTTTACAACTCAACTCTAAAAAGACAAATAACCCAATTAAAAATGGATAAATAATTTGAATAGATATTTCTCCAAAGAATATATACAAATGCTCAAAACGTGCACAAAAAGATGCTCAACATCATTAAGCACTAGGAAATACAAATCAAAACCACAATAAAATACTGTTTCACACTCACTAAAATGGCTGTAATTTGTTAAATGGACAATAACTGCATATCCACACACCAAAAAATAAAGTTATTGCAATTGTTGCAATATCCATCGTTAGCAAGGATGTGGATAAATTGGACTCCTCACACAGTGATAGTGGAAATATAAAATGGTACAGCTGCTTTGGAAAACAATTTGGCAGTTCCTCAAAGAGTTAAACATAGAGTTACCATATGCCCCAATAATTGTATTTCTAGGTATATAGCCAAAAGAATTAAAAACATGTGTCCATATAAACACTTGTATATAAAAATTCATAGTAGCATTATTCATAATAGCCAAAAGTGAAAACCTAAATGTCCATGACTGATGAATAGATAAATATGTGTGGCATACCCATGCAATAGAATATTATTTAGCAATAAAAAGGAATAAAGCACATGCTACCACATGGACAAACCTTGAAAACATTATGCTAAGCAATAGAAGCCAGACATAAAAGACCCATATTGTATGATTCCACTTACGTGAAATGTTTAGAATAGGCAAATCCATGGAGACAAAAATAAATTAGCTGTTGCCAGAATCTGGGGAAATGGTGGGTAAGGAGTGACTGTGAAAGATACAAGATTTGCTTTTTTCTTTTTGGAGTGACGAAAATGTTCTGCAATTAGATAATAATGATGATTGTGCAACTCCGTGAATACACTAAAAACCACTTAATTGTACACTTTTAAAAAAGTGTCAACAAACGATTGCTGCCATCAGTCCAATGCCAACAGGAGTCCCCAGTCTGAGTTACTCTAAAGAGAGAACATTTATTCAGGTAAAACAGTTTGCCAAACAGGGGAACACAGCCTCCTGAGGGAACCAAATGTGTGCTACCCCACCACT
>NW_011888916.1:6351719-6357379 GCF_000151845.1 Pteropus vampyrus
GGATAAGGAAACATTTGAGAAAAGACTTCAAGTAAATAAGAGTATATATAGGGTGGGGAGCAATCAAGGCAAAAGGAAGAGCAGATGCAAGGTAAAGATGTCTTTAGTGGGTTTGAGAAACATCAAGGAAGTCAATGTGGCTGGAGCAGAGTGAAAGAAAGTGTAAATAATTAAGAAAAGAAGTCCAAGAAGTTATAGTATAGTATATCAAGTGCGGTCTTGCAGGCCATTTTAAAGACTGCCTTTTACTCTGAATGAGATGCAAAGTTACTGGGAGAGTTTTGAGCAGAGGAAGTACATGGTATATCTTAGGTTTAAAAAAAGATTATTTTGACTATTTTGGGGAAAAATCGATCATAGGTAAACAGGGGCAAAAATCAGTAAATCAAATATGAGATTTTTGCAATAATCCACATACGATGAGGCTTGGGGCAGGATGTTAGCATTAGGGTGGTAGTGGGGTGGAGAAAAGGAAATACTGTTGATGTAGGCAAGAGAGAGAATTCCTGGAGCATAGGGAAAAGGATTGGCTCTTAGAGTACAAAAGAGAGGACCGAGTATGCCGATATGGACGCAGGTGGTTGGTTATTTGCTAAGAGGGAAAGAAAGGAGGTGTTAGAAGTTTGAGGGGGGAAAAGGTATAAAATAAACATTTAGAGAAAGTGTAAGGACTTTTAAAATAAAACGATTAGCAGAGAGCACTAAAGGCCCACTTCAAGTTAGTGGTGATGAATTTGAAGAGTCTAGTTGACATTGTTATGGGTTTTTCTTCATCCACTTTCCCTAAGGTGGAAAGTTAGATTGTCCAGGGTAGGGGTTTTGTGAGAAAAATAACAAAGCAAGAGAAGGCAAGAGAGAAGAAGACATGTCAAGGAGATGATTATAATATTGAACCTTGAAATTTAAGTGGGTAAGAGGAGAAGTGAGGACATAAGAGTGAGGAATGGTGAAGAGATGTTGGAATCACTGGCTTGTAGGACTCATGGCGGGTATCAGAGAACTGTTAGAGTTGAGGTGTCGGAATGAGTGAGCTGGAAATATATGAGAGGTAGAAAGATAAGACAGATTGTTGCTAGATTCTTAATAAATGGAAACAATCCCTAAAATAATAGTAGTATTAAGGCCCAGTCCATCCTCTCAAAGTGCTCACTATGTAATGGGGAAGAAAAGGCAGAAATGAATACTAAAGATAAGTACATGCAATGTCTGAGGGAGCCAAAAGGAACTTTCAGGTAAATGTGAGGATCAGATCAAGGAAACATTCAGAGAACATAGCATTTTAGATGAACCTCAAAATGGAGCAAGTGCAGAGCTTAGTCTGATATAGCAGTTAAACCATTGCAGCGAGTGTTCAGAAAGCAGTGGTTGGAGCATGGAATGGGAGCTATGGCAGGACATGAGTGGGCTGAAGCCAGGTTAGAAGATCTTTGAAATACCAGACTAATGCCTGAGCATTTTTCTATAGGTAATAATGAGGTCAGGGACACTTCATTATTGAACCCACTTATTAGCATGATATGAAGTCATATTGGTTTTTATATTTTGAATAGTCTAAGGTTACTTTCTTCCCTATTATGTATTTAAGTCATATTTAGAGTTTTTGATTGTTCTTTTCTGATTTGTTCTTTTAAGATCACTTCCACTCTAGTGCACTGATGTTGTTGTTGTTGTTGTTGTTGTTGTTGTTGTTGTTGTTGTTGTTTCAAAAAATACACTGCCACATGCCCATTCGCTTTCTTTCCAATGGCCTTCAACTCTATTCCCCAATGTTGGTAGGAAAGTCTAACATGTGACCTCTTAAGGTCCTGCCGAGAAGGAGTAGGAAATAGGTTGAATATGATCATAACCGTGCTGTCCAAAGCATTAGGACCAGTTGAAGTGGATGAGTTGAAGGTGAATAGCTAAATCCTCCCAGAGTAGAAGAAGACATGAGGAGTACAGTCTCACAATTGAAGTATCACAATTTTTCTAAGAACTCAGTATCAATACCAATGATGGGATCGATCTCTTTGCAAGCTATGTTTATGATGTTTGAAAATATCAGAACCTCTGTCCTCACAGACTAACCAGATGAGTGTTGATACCATTACCTTCTCTACCATGTCATTGTGGCTTTGGCTAAGCTCCTTTCATCCTCTGGACCTAAGGACCTATCTATAAAATGAGAGTGCTGGATTCATCCTTCTCTAGTGTCCCTTCCAACTCTGGCATACTCTGCTTTTTTCTGTTATCATTTATTCTTTACTAAACTCATAACATGTGCCAGGCATTTTTCCAAACACAAGACCCTCCAACTCACCCCTTCTCTCCTTTCTCCAAACTCCTGTTTTGAATTATGTTGGACTTTTCTTGTTTAAAATATTTGAAAAAAGTGCTGTGTTAGAAGGTTTATTTCACATAATACATTTGAAAGAAAATCATGGAAAGGGCTTCGTTTTGTTCCAGCAACCGAAACAATAAAACCACCAGAATGACATGCAGCATTTTGTACTGCCCTCAAGTGGTAGCCCAAAAGTCTTTTTCCTGATTGCAGTTTAAGGAATAAAATGTCTTTTGAGAAGAGTTCACAGGTGTCTAAAGGTAGGAGAGTCTTAGAGGGCCTGAGGCTGTCATTGTTGGCATCTCCAGTGTGCAAACTTACTCTAATTTCCCCTACTTTTAAAGAGCTAGTATTTTAAAACCATGACTCTCTTCAGTCCTATTTCCCTCCTCCTCTTCATAGTCAAATTTCTCCAAAGTTATCTATGTATTATTTCTACTTTCTCATCTCCAATTTATTTTTAAACCTTTTGTTTTAAAATAATTTCAAACTTTCAGAAGAGTTGCAAGAACACTACAAAGAATTCCCATATACTCTTCACCTAGATGTACCAGAAGTTAATATTTTGCCCCAATCTCTTTATTTCTGTATGTGGATGTGTATGTGTGCACATATACGATTATATATGGAAGTGTGTTTTTTTATGAACCCTTTGAATTTAGTATTTTTCACTAATACTTTAAATACTTCATTATGTATTTTGTAAGAACAAGGACATACCTACATACACACTCTCCGCCCAACAAGTGTGATGATACAATTCAGGTAATTTAACATTGATATGATATTTATATATAGTTCGTATTCAAAGTTCACTAATTGGCCTGATAATGTCCCATTTAGCAGTTTTCCCTCCCATACAGGGTCTAATTCAGCGCCTGATTCCTACTCAGACATTACATTTAACTATCATGACTTTCCTTAATCTAGAACAGTTCTCTAGACTTTCATTGTTATTTACAATACTGAGATTTTTGAAAAAGTACAGGCCAGTAGTTTATAAAATTTCTTTCTGTTTGGTTTTGTTTCATGTTTTCTTATGACCAAGATTACTTTTCTTTTTTTTTTTTTTTGACGGGGGCATGAATACTACCTATGGGATATTCTGTCCTCAGTACCTCACATGAGGAGAAACGTGGTATCACTTAATCCTATCATTGATGGTGTTCACTTTGATCAGCTGGTTACAGTGGTATCTGCCTAGGTTTCTTCACTGTAAAATTAGCATTTTTTTCTATGTAAATAATGAGTAATCTGTGAAGAGGTACATTGAAACAATGTAAATATCCTGTTCCTCTTAATAATTTTTGCCCAAAGGTTTCAATATTCATTGATAATTCTTGCTTGAATCAACTACTACGATGGTTGCAAAATGGTAATTTTGTAACCTTGTTATTCGGTCTACATTTCTTAGATGACATTCTTCCGTAGGCAAGATCTTTCTCTTCTCTCTTATTCATTTGTGTATTTACTTCTCATCATCAGTATAGACTCATGGATTCTTATTTTACCTAATAACTTATAATCATTATCATTTATGTCATTATTCATTTTAATGTTCAACTTGTTTCAGATTTGGCTAGTGAGAGCCCTATCAAGCTAACTCTGGTGTTCTTTTGAACATGCCTATTATTTTTATTTATTTTTTAGCACTTTCTCGCTTTTTGGTAAAATACAATGTTCCAAGTTCATCTTGTACTGTCTCTGCTTACCCTTGGAAATCATCTATTTCTCCAAAGAGCTCGCCACTTAGTGGAGAATAGGATTTAGGAACTGAGATCTGGGCTCCAGATTTCTCATTGCCACTGAAGTATAATTGCTTCCGGGCTCTTTGAGTAAACAGAGCCAAGGGGGGAAAATAGCAACTTTATCTAGTTCAACTATTTTTAATCATGAATTCCCTACTGGTCCCTCTAATTCCAATTCAACACCACAGGGTTCTTTCTCTCGTTCCTTATTTGCATGTCCCTTTTCCCACAGTGAGAACTCTGGCTCTCAACAACATCAGTGTCTTTTTTCATTTGCTCGATGTTATAATACACACAAAATAATTTCAGAATTGCTACATTTATTTCACTACTGAGTACAATCTACTAGAGTTCAAGATTTGTTTGCAGTTTTGTTCTGTTTTTAGACTAAGAGTATATATTTAAAGTACTGTGTTTAAAAATTTTTTAGATTTTTTAAAAATCTTCAGAGTGGTTATACTATTTATTTAAATTTAGTTAGGTTTGTTTCTGTTTATATTCAGTTTTATGATCCCTTTCATTCTTCTTGATTCAATTTTCTTTTTGAATATGTAAAAGCTAGCATTGTCTAAAAGTCAAATCCATACACAAAACATATGGAATGCTTTATAAATTCATGTGTCATCTATATGTCTAGGAGTCATGCCAATTTTCTCTGTATTGTTCTAGTTTTAGTACATGTGCTTTCAAAGCAAGATCACCTCCAATTCATTCTTCAACCTACTTGATATTTTCTTAGTCACCCTAGTTCATTCAGACTGCTCTTGTCAAGGTCATCAATTAGCAATATTTTTCTGTCCTTATCTTATTTGACCTTTCTACACACTGCTGACCTCTCCAATTTTCTTGAAACACTCTCCTTTCTTGGTTTTTGATTCCATACTCTTCTGGTTTTACTCTCTCTTCATAGGCCTATCCTCATTCTCCTTGTCTCTTCAACCATCCTAAAATTTGTTGCCCCTCAGGACTCTTCTTGTTTCCCTTCACTTCTCTCTGTATAATCCCTTCTTAGATGATCTCAACTATTTCTACATCTTCAAATGCCGATTATGCTAGTTACTTCTAAATTCATATCTTCATCTTAGATCTCTCATCTGGTCTCCAAACTTTTAACCAGCTGCCTAACTAACATCTACCTGGATATCTCACTGACATCTTAAGTTTAACATGTCTAAAATAGATCTAATTTTCCTGTCAAGCCTGCTTTTCCCAGGCTCCTCCGTCTCAGGAAATATAAATCCTCAGCCCTGTGGAAAGGCAGCACTGTACAGACCATCCTTCCACACGGTTGCTGCAGCCAGAAACTTAAGAGTCATTCTTGATTCCTCTGTTTTTCTCAACCATGATGCCCAATGCATCTGCGAAATACGAAAATTTTACCTCTGAGAATGTCAAATTCATCCATTTCTCTCTGTCTCCACTACCACTACTTCACTCGTTGTCTCTCATCCAGATCACTCATCAGCTTCATAATTGGCCTCCCTTGTATCCCCCACACATTCATTTTCTATACAGTAGCTATAATGACTTTTTAAAAAACCAATTAATAATACAAACTTATATTGATTGGGTGTTTATTATGTGTCAGGAAC
>NW_011888916.1:6358255-6364175 GCF_000151845.1 Pteropus vampyrus
TCCTTCTCATTTTCCACGTCTAACTTGATTATCTGTTCTGAGGGAACTTGCTTCAGCATGCTATTTCTTAAAGTAGCTCCCTTCCTGGTATGTTCTATCTCAGCCCCGTATTTGTTTTTTTTTTTTAGCCCTTAAGATAGTTTGTAATTATTTATTGTTTACTTGTTTTGTCTCTTCTATAAGATTGTTATAAAGGCAGAGGTTGTCTATCAGTCACTTTTGTATATTCAGAGCCTAATACAGTGCCTGATTCATAAAAGGAACTCTAGAAATATTTGTTGAGTAAATATATATTTTCTTTTCCTACTTCATAGCTTCTGTTTACTCACGATGTCTGCTTCCTCATCTCTTTGCTTTCTTACAACCCAGATCGTATCCCCTCCCACATATTTCTCCATTTAACCTCATGGCCTTTCTCTTTATATCCTTTTAGTCATTGTTCGTATAGCTACTGATTGTCTCAATTATCTCATGTTTCCTAACTTGAATTCCTCAGAGAGAAATATTGATTTGTTTAACTCATATTTTGGTAGCCAGACCACATTTGTAGGTTGCTGGCAAACTCATGGGTTGTTTGCTTTGGGGTCAGATTCCCAGTTCTGGTTCAAATAGCTGAGGGGGACAGGGTGTGAGTAGCGATGGTCTGTACAGTGCTGCCTTTCCACAGGGCTGAGGATTTATATTTGAGTACAAGTTGCAGCTGCAGCAGCAGCAAATAGTTAATTGGACCTCACTTAAGGGCTGGGTTTCCTAATAGTTACTCTCTAGGACAAAGGTCTCAAACCCCCAGGCTACGGATCTGTATTGGTCCCTGGCCTGTTAGGAACCAGGCCACACAGCAGGAGGTGAACGGCTGGTGAGCGGGTGAAGCTTCATCTGTGTTTATTTGCAGCCTCTCCCCAGCGCTAGCATCACCACCTCAGCTCCATCTCAGCTCCACCTCAGATCATCAGGCATTAGATTCTCATAGGAGCACCAGTCCCTGGTGCCAAAAAGGCTGGGGACCACTGTTCTAGGAGACAGGTCTCAGGTTATCTTGAGTCCTGTTTACTCTCCCTTTGAGGAGAATAATAAACACAAATTGAAAACCCTTGTATTTACACAGCATTTCAGTGTTTGCATCCATCTGGATTTGTACGTCCAGCAACACTGAGAGGCAAAGAATACTGTCTCCATTTTACAAATAAGGAAACTGAGGCTCAGGGAGGTAACGTGCCTTGCCCAAGGTCCCACACTCACTAAAGAAGAGCTAGCACTAAACCCTAGGTCTCTAGACTCCCCTGCCTGGGCTCCTTTCACTATATCTTGCTGCCTCATTTCCTTTCTGAGACTGTCAGCTTGAATCACAGCTTAAGGAATTTGTAAAACCATTTGAATGTCCTGTGAAATGTTCTAGGAGGAGCTTGATGATGATTGAAGAATCCTATAAGGCAGCACTATATGTGGGCTCTGGGCTCCCAGTACACTTATCAAGTATCTAAGTATTTATGGAGCACTTACCACATGCCAGGCACTCTGCTTTGCATATACTCTCACAATTCAACCGTACAACATTTAAATGAGGTAGATATTACCACAATCCCCACTTTGCAGATGAAGAACTGTAACTGAGATTCAAGAGATTAGGTCACTGGACCAAAGTTCAAGATCTAGTAAATGGCAATGCTGAGATCCTAATTTAGATCTGACTCCAAAATCCATCATCCTTACATTACATCTCCTTTCTTCTTATCAACTGCGTTACCTTGATTGTTACTTAATTTATGTGGTCTTCTGTTTCCTTATCAGTAAAATGGGGATATTATTATCTAATGCCTGAGATTATTATAAGTTTACGAACAATCATGTAGAAGAATCTATTCCAGTAAACATAGCAGGTACACACAGTCTTGCAGTTTAGTCTGACTCTAAATCCTTCATATGTGAAAAGAACCAGAATTATCAACTCCAGTTTCCTATGAAGAACAGGATCTCTCTTATAAAACTATCCTGCTGACAAGTATTCCTCGTCCAAATTCTGAAGACATCAGGCCTTGAGGGGACAACAGTTATTCTCTAAGAAAACAGAGAAATTCAATGAACTTTAGAGATGAGAAAGAATCTGCACTCTCCCTAGCTGTAATGTAGCAGAATAGAAACCAGAAAGTAATCAACAAAGAGATTCGAATCTGTGTCTGACAAGTTTAAGACTTTCTTAAAGGCCAGGGCATTTTACATATAATATTTAATCCTATCACAACTTTAAAATGTAGATCTTTTTATGACCTCCATTTTTCAGGCTCAGAGAGTTTAAGTGACTTAGCTAAGGTCACACATCTAATTTGAGGTAGAGAAGGAAGAGGAGCCCAGTTTGGTACCATTGCCCTAAGCTTTCAGTTGTTTGCAGTCTGGCAAGTCTACTAGCAAGTTACCCTGCCCTGCAGCTTTAGGATTCTTTGGATGGAAACTAACTCTCAAGTCAAACATGATCTTTTCATGATCCTGACATCATGCCCATTCATTATTCTTGGGAAAGGAAAATCAAATCTACAGGCATCAGCACAATGGGGGAAATGCTGGCTAGGATGGTACAACCCCAGGTAGCAGTCCAGATAAATACCAACACCTAAACAAATGATGGTAGTGTCATGTGAAGAATGCAAAGGCAAGAATAATAATCTTTGTGCAGCACTTTATAATTCATAAGAAATGTTAATATCTATTACCCAATTTGTTCTTCATATCACCCCTTTGGGTAGGTATAATTGCCATTTCACAGAAGAAGAAACTGAGGCTCAAAGAAGTTTATTTAATATGAAGGAGTGGACATATATTGTTATGTAGTCTCCCAGACTCCATTCCCCCTTCTTTTGGTAACTGTACCCTGTGTTTCCTTTGGAGATCAAAGACCTCTCACCTCAGCAAATGATTGGATCAATATGTGCACAGATATGATACATCAGATCTTGGGGCTTCAAGCTTAGAAATTTTGGGGGGCTTTTGTTCAAACTTTTGAGATGGAAGAATTCTCTTAAACCCATAGGTATAAATCTGAAGTTAATGGCTGCCATCACAAAAAGAAAATATTATGTATAAATTTTAAACCCACAGAAGAGAATTCATCTTAGCCAATGGAAAGCAGAAAAGAAGATTAAAAATAAAAAGAATGTATAATAAATAGATGGTAGAACTAAATCCTAACATATAATAGTTACATTAAATGCAAATAAGTTAATCTCACCAATTGGATTTTTTTTTTTAGGTGAGGTAATCCTTGATTGACCTCGCAGATTGCAAGAACCTTGTCAGATTACAATCCCTTATGTATGTATGTATGTATGTATGTATGTATGTATGTATGTATTTTATGCCTACAGCACTTGGTCTTCCTAGGTGGTCTCCCATCCAAGTACTAACCAGGTCCGACTCTGCTTAGCTTCTGAGGTCAGATGGGATCTGGCTTGTTCAGGGTAGTATGGTTGTAGACGCCAATTGGATTTTTTTAAATGAAGAAGTATGAATCGGTAGTTATAAAATAGTCATAGGAATGTAAAGTATAGCATAAGGAATATAGTCAATAATATTGTAGTAACTATGTATGGTGTCGGATGAGTACTAGATTTATCAGGGTGATCACTTTGTAAGTTATTTAAATATTTTATCACTGTTATATACCTGAAACTAATATAATATTGCATGTTGACTGTAACTAAAAAATAAAAAATTATTAAATTTAAAAAATCATAACCAATGATAAATTGGCTATAAGACACACACTTAAAACATAAAGAGATAAAAAGATTAAAAATAAAAAGATGAAAAAAGATTCACCAGGAATACATGAACTAGGTTGTGATCTCACTATCTAGCAAAAAAGGAATTTTAGTCTCAAAAAATAACAAGTGATAAAAGCCATTATATATTTATAAAAGAAACAATAGGCAAATTGTTACATAAATGTAACAGGCAAAACACATAGATGCACCTATTTGCAGTCATAAAACGTACAGAACTGCAAGGAGAAATAGAAACAATTGTGGCTGAAGATTTTAATATCTTTCTCACGGAAACTGATACATGAAGGTTTGAAATATAATTACCATATTTCAATAATTTTATACCTTATACAGGTTGAACTCTAGGAGGATTAAAGACAATAAATGTGAAAAATAAAATTATGAAAGAAATATATAGGAGACTATTATATTCTGTGACCGAGGAGAAGGGCAAGGCAAAGCTTCAAAAGCACAAACTATAAAATAATAATATTGATGAATAATAAGGATTTCTATTCAACAAAAGACACTGTGGACAAAGTAACTCAATGAGAGAAGATATTTAAAATACTTAATACACAAAACTTTTACAAATAAATAAAAGGGCCTCAATCTCAAGAAGAAAATAAGCAAAGAATATGAAAAAGGAAATCCTAAAATCAAAAGCCATATAAAGAGATGCTCAAAGATATCAGAGAAATGTTAATTAAAACAGAAATGCTTTAATATCTTTTTACATCTATTAAACTATAAAAATTTGATAATGATCTCTGGTGGAGTTGTGGGGATGCTAGAATCCTTATGCATGGTGATGGGAGTATGAAGTGGTATAGCCATTGTGGAAAGCAATCGGACATAAATTATGCAAATTAAGAACTCATATTTTATGTCTCTGCAGTTCTACTCCTGGGTTAAATATCCCAAAGAAATTCTTATGCAGGCACATAAAAGGTTGTGCATTAAAATATTCATTGCCATATTAGTTATGATGATAGAGACTCAGAATCAACCTGGCTGTCTATCACTAGGAGAGCAGATAGCTAAATTATGGTAAATGTTATATCATGAAATATCATGCAACAATCAGGACAATGAATCAGATATATACATAGCAACATAAATGCATTTAAAAAACAATGCTCAATGAAAAATGTGAAGAAACAAAATGAGACTTAAATATTATACCATTTACATAAGTTAAAAATACATTCATGCAAAACAAAAATTCACGTTTTGTAAGAACACAGACAAAAAGATACACATCAAATATAATTTAGTTGCCTGTGTGGGGAAGGAAAAGGAACTGAAAGAGAAGAAATAAATAATAAGATTTAAAAATGGTAATCAGCCACCAAAGCTGATAAAGTGCCATGTATTGTGGAGTATGATTAAATCCTCTCAACCCAAAGTCAAACCAACTAGTCATGAATGAACACAAAACTGGAAGGAAAGACAGTAAATATTGCACAGTTGTCTCTGGATTTGGGGATAATGAGAACTGTTTACTTTCTTCTTAGTATATTTATAGACTCCAAATTTTTTACATTGAACACCTGTTATTTTTGAATATTAAACATATAATCAGAATTAAAAAAAGAAAAACTCATCTAGAGGAGTATCAGTGGCAGAATGGTGGTGTTCAAAAGTCCTGTCAGGAAACACAAAAAAATTTCAGTTCGGGTGTAGAATGGGTGGAACTATTCATGAATTTTTTTCTTGTTAAAATTACCTTAATTTCTGAAGTAATGTTGGTACAATCTATCAAAATAAAGGCAAAAGAGAATTTAACAAAGATAAAAGCAGCAGCTTAAAAAATTCAAATGGATCCTTATTCTGCACGAATTCAGTATCTTTATCTGGTGATATTTGAAAATATGCAACAATTGGTAGAACATATGCCTGACCAATCAGAGCAGTCATTAGTAGTAAACAATGCCCATATCAGTCTGGCATCCCTAAAGTATAGATCACCCTACACGCCAGCCCTCCAGCTCCAAGACAATGTTGAGTCAGCACCTGAAGCCTTGCTCTTTTTTACAGTGGGAAGATTCTTGTGTTATAGAAGCCGGTATGAAGGTGAAGGATGCCAAAATACGCCACCCCCAAAAATGCCACTTTGGCATAAGGATTATTTTCAGCTAAAAGCACTTGAAAAAAAAAAAAAA
>NW_011888916.1:6366395-6368939 GCF_000151845.1 Pteropus vampyrus
AAGAATCCTTTTGAGTTTTCCTATGTGTTCATCCAGGCCCCAGAATTTTATCCCTAGGACCATCTTCATAGATTTTTCTATTCCAAGGGGCCTTTAAAAAAGGATGCACAGTACAAACTCCTCTGGGGCTTCAATCCTCACCTATAACACCTGGGCCAAAAGGTCTTTTACCCAGTCTTGGAGGACAAGGTTAGATTGAGAATCTGCATACCCAGTTGGCTAGGGCCTGCTAGAATCCTGCTGGGAGCAAATGCTTGACACTTCTGTAGGGGGAGGAAAACCTCTCTTTCAATTGAGCTTCATTTTCTTATGCTTGGGAAGCACTGACTACCATTAAAGTCTGTATTTCTTTACTTCCCTCTCAGTACTCTACTCACTGATCTGTTGCCACCCTCCAAATGGCCCTTGCCAAAGGTAACCAAAGACCACCAACTCCACCAGCTCCTCAGCTCCACCTGGACTTACAACAATCCACTGAACCAATCTCCTTATCATTAGCTCTCAACCAACTCATGTCCTCAATTTTCTCCTTTTTAATTTTGTGTGATCAATCTCTTGTAAACATCCTCAATTCTCTTCCCTTCCCTCCATTATTTGGGTAAACTCTCAACCCCGGTTAAATCCAATTCTTGAGGCCTGCACCTAAGCAGAGAATATGGATAGAGAAAACAATAAAAACTAAGCTGATTGTTCTTAGTTTAAATTCGTTATTACTAAGCTCAAGTGAGCCCCCAAGTGCTAGCCAGTGATCCTACTATATTTCTGTGGTTGGTTCACTCTCCTCCTTTGATAACTATTTCTCACCTTCTCTTCAAACTTCCCAACACATCTTTCCCACTATATGGGGCTTTAAATATTACCGGTAAGCTGATGACTTGCAAAGTGTATATCTCTTTTTCAGACTCGTATTCAATTGCCTCCTTGACATTTGAATTTACAATAATCATATCTGACTCAACATTTAACAATTATGTTATTTATTTCTGGCCCCACTCCCAAAATATGCTTCTCCCCTTTTATTCCTTATCTCAGTAACTCCATCCTTCTAGTCACTTGGCTCAAAAACCTTGGAGCCATTCTTGTTCACTCTCACTCATATTCCATATTTAATCCTAAATTCCATCTTTCATATCTAATTGCTCCTGTGAGTTTTGCCTTCAAAATGGATCTAGAACCTGACCATTTCTCTTTACCTTCACCACTATCACCTGCTTCTCTCTTATTCCACTAGAGTCTTTTTTTAGTCCTTATAGTCTTTTGCAACACAGCAACCAGAGTAATATCTTAAACTGTGAGCCAGTGCATATCACTTTACTAATAATGGCTCTGATGGCATTTTACTCCGGGATATGGCCCCAACTACTCTCATTCTCACTCATTCAATTCTAGTCACACTGGTCTTCTTAATGTTTCTTCAAGTTATGCTCCTACATCAGGGACTTTGCATTTGCTGTTCTTGCTACCCAAAAGGCTTTTCTTCCCAGATATCTGCATAGCTTCCTCCTTACTTCCTCCAAATCTCTTAAATGTTACTTACTCATGAAGTCTCTCCTGACTATCCCCATATAAAAGCACAAAACCCCCATTATCACAGCCCTCTCTATTGCTTTATTGTTCTTAATCATTTATCTCACCATCTCACTCATATATATTTACTTCTTTATATGTTTCTTTCTGGTCCCCCTTAACTTAATGTAACTCTATGGAGGCAGAAATATCTGTTTTATTTCACTGATATGTCCCCAGCAACTATAACAGTGCTTTGAACAGGCACTCAATAAATATTTGTCAAGTGAATGTATGATTTAATAATAATAGGTACTGTATATTGAGTGCTTGCTACATGCTGGGAACTTATAAGATAGTTGCTATTGTCATTCCCAATTTATAGATGAGGAAACTGAAAATCAGAGAGGTTAAATAACTTTGCAGCCAGTAAATGATGAAGCCTGGATTTGAACCTAAGCAATCTAGCTCTAAAACTCATGCTCTTAACCAATATATAATATTGCCTCAACTAAACAATATTAGATAACCCCAAAGTAAAAGCAAAACAAAACCAGACTGAAAAGTGTAAAAAAGACTGATAATTTTTTTCACGATGATCTCTTCAATGCTTCTTCAGAAATATTAAGTATCAGTTCTCTCGAAAATAATTTTAGTTTTGGTGCCTGTGTTTTCTTGGCACTCTAATCATGAGCTTAGTCTGCCTTGGGTAATCCAGCACTAGCCTCAAACCTGCTTGAATGGACCTTCCTGCAGAACCAGGAAGTCTGGATGAGAGGGTGTTACCATCATAAAGCCACTGTCCCAAATATCATTCTGCCCGTAAATAGTTCTAGGAGAACTCAAACCTGATAAACAGCACTAACACCTTCCTCTTTTGACTAAGTCATCCAGTGGAAGTGGATTCAGTAGCTCCCTTCTAGAATTTAATGGTCTTCAATCTTTTTTGGCATCAGGTACCAATGCTCCTGTGAGAATCTAATGCCTGATGATGTGAGATGGACCTGAGGCAGTGATGCTAGCTCTAGGCAGAGGCTG
>NW_011888916.1:6370583-6371789 GCF_000151845.1 Pteropus vampyrus
CTTTGAAGAGATTGTTGTTTTGCTCGTAGCCATTTTAAAATCAATTTTAGTAATTCTTTGTACAATTTAAAGATTTTTTACGTTTGGGTTTTTTTCTCTTTTGAGTCATCAGCAGTCTTGGTTAGAGAACTGCTCATTTTTGGCTCTTCCATTTTTCCTGCTCCCATGAGAAACGTTCCTAATCTCCCTTGTTGTCTTCGGTGCCCCTTACCCCCATCTCCCTTACAATAAACACATGGCTTTGCCTTCAACTAAGAATCAGGACATGAGGGCCAGTCTTGCTTCCTAAAACTTACTAGGGGAGTGACCTTGGTCTACTCACATCTCTGTGCCTCTATGTTTCCATCTGGAAAATGTAAGAAAATATACCTTCCCTGCTTTCTTCATACAGTTCTCAGAAGAAAAGAACATGTGAGAAAGAGCTTTGTTAGACTGTAAAGCCTAAAAAGTTTATTGACTGAAAGTAACCTGTTTTCCTGTGTTATCCCACTTGGATCATAAAACAGAAAGAATTTAGGTTTGGGCACTTATTAACTTTGGGCACTTATTAACTATGGACAAGTCAAGTCACGTTTTTGAGCCTTTGACTTCCTCTCAGTAAAACAGAGACGGTAAGTCCTACTCTCCTAGCCTCACAAGGCTGTGACACAGACCATATGACTTAAGGGTTGTCAATGTGCTTTGCATTATGGCTAGGCTATATTTATTGTATTTCGTGCCATTATTCCTTCAAAGATCATAAGGAGTCCCAAAAGTAAGATAAAGAATTTTCTTTCTTTGCTGCCATCTCCTCCCAGTCTCTGTCCTGACGAAAGAATGTAATCATTTCTGGCTAAGCCAAAAAAAAAAAAAAAGCGGGGGTGGGGGAGTGGGTTGTATGAAGATCTCAGAACAGACAGCAGGATGGGGCAAGGACTAAGCAGGAAAGTTAACCAGCTTTCTAGGACAGACCATGTGGGCAACTGAGTTTATAGAATATCTGATGGCTGGAAACAAGATTTGGGGCAGGGCAGTAAAGGGAATTCCCATACATCTCCATGCTGAGAGTCACTAGGCTTTTTCAACAAGGTGCAGGGACCCTGTGGTAAACTGGATGTGCTAGTTGGCTGAGTAAGTAGGGCAGAGGAGGACCTATAAGCGCCAGACCCAGTTAGAACTTAGAAGAAAAGGATGCCTGCAAGGGTGATGTCAGCATTATGCAGATCC
>NW_011888917.1:0-2075 GCF_000151845.1 Pteropus vampyrus
TGGACGTGGACTATAGACTAGTGGTTACCAGAGAGTTATATAGTAGTGGTTATTAGTGGGGTGGGTGAGGAGCGGGTAGGTAGATAGGGTAAAGATGGTCAAATATTGGGGAGTAGAGGGATGGTGAAGTGGGTAAAGAGGATCAAATATGTGGTAGCTGAAGGAAACTGGACTTTGGGTGGTAAACACACAATAGAATATATAGATGTCAAATTATATTATACACTTGAAAATTATATAATTGTATTAGCCAATGTTACCCTAATAAGCTTAATAAAAAATAAAAATAAATAAAAATAAATAAAAGCCCTATGTATATCTCATTTGTCAATTTTTTTTCCCTTTCCACCTTTTTGGTTATACTATTGCTTTCTCCCAACTGCTATCTAACACCTCAGGGAGCTACAAATTTGGTAAACAATTGGCTCGCTGTTTTCAACAAATGTTTCTAGAGGCAAGGCTTTTTGCAAGATGGACACTGCTTCAGCTCAAATAAAAACAGTCTTACATGGGAACTCTTAGACCAAACTAACAGCATAGATGAATAATGACAATTATCTATAAGTAAGGCTTTAAAGGAACTCTAACCCATTTTTCCTCGTTTAGTAAATGCTAGGATGATGGTTTTAATCACTATTATGGGCTACTAATTTCTAAGGCTTCCTCTGAATTGGAGAGTTTCATATAAAAATGTTAAAATGGAACAAAGCTTATTGTTTATCAAGATTTAACCATATCTCTTGAATAAATGCATTCTGCTGCTATTCTTTTATTAATTTCCAGAGTCCTGAACGGTGATTCTCATTTTTTTGCCACTTTTTAAATTGTTTTTATAATAAAGTTTTTAGAGTTTCTTTTTCTGCCATTTTCTGCCATTACTCTGTGTAGTTTATGATTTAAAAAAGAGGATATTATAAAATATAATGTTACTGGTAAAGGTAAGTATATAATGAAATTCACAATTCTCTAATACTATGACCTGGTGTTCTGTTAATCATTTAACTCTGGTATAAAGATTAAAAAACAAAAGTATTAAAAATTAACTATAATGACAATAATTTGTTAATAGACAAATAATATAAATAGAGGAAAATTGTAATAGTAAAAAATAAAATTATGGGGAGCATAAAAATTTATCTGTTTAAAATATACTACTATATCTATAAGGAATTTTTTAAGCCTTGTAGTAACCACAAAGCAAAGATCTAAAGTAGATACACAAAAGATAAAGAGAAAGGAATCAAAATATACCGCTATGGAAAATTATCAATTCACAAAGTAAGACGGCAAAAGAAGGGAGCAAAGGATCTACAATCAACTGGAAAACAAATAAGATAGCATTAGTAAGTCCTTAGCTATGATTAATTACTTTAAGTGTAAATGGATTAAATTGTTTAAACAAAAGCATAGAGTGGCTAAATGGATTTTAAGAAGCAAGATACAACTATATGCTGCCTAAAAGGCTCATTTAAGCTTGACATAGATAGATTCAAAATGGAGGAAAGGAAAGATATTCCTGCAAATGGAAACCAAGAGAGAGCAGGTGTAGCTATACTTATTACAGACAAAATAGACTTTAAGTCAAAAACCCTAACAAGAAACACAAAAGGTCATTATATATTGATGGGTCAATTCATCAAGGAGATATAATAATTGTAAATATATATACACTCAGTATTGGAGTACCAAAATATATTAAGCAGTACTAATAGATCTGAAGGGAGAAATAGAGAATTAGTAGGGAACCTCAATACACCACTTTTAACAATAAGTAGATCACATAGACAGAAAATCTACAAGGAAAAACTTTAAACTAGAAAATAATTATATGAATTCAAATTCCAATTGTAATTTACACACATATTTCTGTAATTTGGGCTGTCCATATAAAATAACTGAATGAATACAATTGAAATTTCCATAAATACATAGGAAAAAAGTTACTGGAGCTGAATCAACCTAATCATAAAAACTAAATTGGTTATGTGTTTATGTATAATACAAGACATAATGCATATGGCTGACAAGTACACTAAAATATTGTAGAGCATTGCCTGACATTAAGCTTTTGATTG
>NW_011888917.1:4199-13554 GCF_000151845.1 Pteropus vampyrus
ACTCATCTAATTTTTACAACAATTCAGTGAGATAGATTCTGTTATTTTATATGTCTCTCATTTTATAGATGAGTGGATTGAGAGTCAGGGATAATAAGCAACTTGTCCAAGGTCACAGAGTCAGAAATAGAGGATGTGTGATGTGAATCCAAGAATCCAGCTTTAAATTTATGAACTGTTGCCCTGTATTATCAGTCACTGGGAAAAATATGTTTGGGTTGTGATATTGTAATGTAGAAGGCATTAATTCATTCATTCCTGTATTAATGTAGTAAGCATTCACTGAGCACCAAGTGTACAAAACAATGAATTAGGCCTGGGTAGGGGGGCGTGTAATCTTGTCAGATATGCATATCAATCAAAAATTGCAATCCATTTCTAATTGTAATTTAGCTTGAAAAGGTTGAGTATACATGTTTGCATAGTGCAGCTAATATTTTACAGGGTAGTGGAAATGTTTGAGATCCTGGCACAGTCTTAAGGTTTTGGAAATAGTTTGGCTGGAAGTCAGTGAGTTAACACATAACAGTTGAGCATGGAGAAAATGTGACTGCTACTTCTGTTCCAGGGTTAGCATGAGGAATAAAGGAACATTCGAGCCATTATGTACAAAAAGACAGAAAGCAAGAATGGAATTTATAGGCAATGGTCGGTAACCAAACAGGGAAGACAGATTGAGGCTAAAACCAAGATTAAAAATTCTATCAGCTAAATATGCACACTAGGAGGAAAAGTGGAACTAACCGCAAAGCTTGTTGTGAGCAGGTGATAGTTAAGGCCTCTGAATCAACTTGACCACTCTTCATTAATATTTTTATATTATTCTGTTTCTTGTCCTTTGCAAATGACTATGTTCCTTTAGGCTTATCCTATCTTGTTATATCATCATCAACAACTCCTTGTTTTTATTTTCTCTTTATCTATCTCGATTTCTCCTTCACATTCAAAGAACACTCTGTGGCGGATCTTGTAATTACATATTAAAAAGTCTTAAAACAAGAAAATTTGAATAAAATGTTATTTAAGTCTAAATAGATATCTGGCAAAACTATTTAAAAATAAAGCAAGAGAAGTCTTAACAAAGAATTAAAGATTGTTTTGTCACTGAGTAGATCTGTGGCATGGTGTGTAATAAATGGTGTGTGATCTGAGAAGAACAGAGAAGGGCTTTCAAGCTAATGGAAATATTCTATTTCTTAACCTAAAGGGTGATATTCCGAAATTCATTTTATAACCTCTTTTAAAATGTTCATATATCTTAATCATTATTTTATATACTTTTATCATTATTATTAAAACATAAAAAAGAATTAGCTAGCATTCTCAAAAGGAAAAACCATATATATATGGGATGAAATAAAAGAAATTAGCTTAGGAAAATGGTAAGTAATTTTCTGTATGGTAGGAGGAAATAGTAGGTAGAGCCAAGTAACCAGGTGGGAATCAGAAAGTGAAAAGTCTGGAGAGTTTAGGAATTTGCACTTGAACCCAAAAGTTTTAAGTAACCATGGAAAAATTTAAAGAAAAAAAAAAAGTAACATTGTAACCAGATATTTTTCAGTGTATGTTAACAAATAATAGTGTGTGTATCTGGGAAGGCACTAAACATTTTAAAAATTAACACATATTTATTATTTGCTGTGCATAGTTCTAAGTACTAGGGAATAAGGACAAAGAAAACACAAAAATTATTGCCTTTATGGAACATGAATTTTCACACAAGGAGACAGTTAATAAACCCTTAAAGTAAATTTATGCTCTTTTGTAATGGTAAAGAGTGGAACAGAGAACAGCACACAGGCCAACTAGAAGATCATAAAATTAAATAGAACACTTAGCAAAGGTCTCACAAGACAACAGAGCAAAGAGGAGGTGAAAGAGGGAGCTATGAAATATCAGAGCAAGTAGCATTTAGTCAAAGAAAATAGCAAGTGCTAGTTCCGTTAGGAGGTTTCTGCCTGCTGGGCTTGAAGGAGATCAGTTTGGCAAAATGAGAGCAACTGACAAGGAAGAAAGAGATGAATTGAGGCAGAAGGGTGGCAAAGATCATAACTGGACTTGCAGACATTGTTATGACTCCAGCTTACACTCAGGGTGATGAAAGCTCTTAATTTTGAGAAGAGTGACTCATTCTAACTTATTTTGAAAATTGTGTTGTGGAAACATCTGGAGGTTAGTCTATTATAATAATCTAGGAGAAAATATAATGTTAGATTGGTCCATGACAGCTGCTGTGAAAGTAATGAAGGTTCTGTGTATAATTTAAATTCTATAGAATTTGCTGACTAAATGAATAGAGTGAAAGAAAAAAAGGAATGGAAATCAATTTTAATTCCTTTTCTTGCTGTTTGTTTTCCTGAGGAATAATAATATTTGTGTTTCCATTAAATAATTTTGGAAAAAAATAAATATGGGGATAAGTTCATGCACTCAATATTTTACATGCTATATATATGACATTACATAATATTTAAGAGGATATATTCAGTTTTCAGTAAGAAATGTAAGTCAGGAGTCCAAAGAAGAGCCCTGGAATAAAGGTATAATTTTGAGACACATAGACATATACACTGCTTAAAGCCTGGATTTTGAGGGAGGGTAGTGATAAAGTAAAACAGATTTTAAAAGAAGGGCAGGGAGAAGTCATAGGAATTGTCAAATGAAAGGAATTAGAAAGAACCAGCATAGGAGCCTGAAGAATAGCCAGTGGTGAACAGAATTAGAATAAGGGAAATGTGATATCCTGGAAGCCAAGCATAGAAAACATTCTAATGAAAAAGAATGCTCAAAAGTGACAAATGTTGCTGACAGATCAAGGAGGATAAGGACTAAGATCTTCTCTTTTCTCCCAGTAAGTTTCCTCTCAGGCAATAGAGGTTTGTCCACTGTCCATTCTAAATATATATATATATATATATATTTTTAACTTAGAGCAATATTAAATTGTACGTAGAACTTTCATCTGATCTAGCAAACCCATTTCTGGGTATATATCCAAAGGAAATGAAATCAGTACCTCAAAGAGATATCCGTACCCTCATGTTCATTTCAGCATTACTTACAATAGCCAAAAAGGGAAGCTACCAAAATGTCCATCAATGGATAACTGGATAAAGAAAATGTACTTACATGCAGTGGAATACTATTCAGCCTTAAAAATGAAGCTAATTGCACCATTTGCAGAAACATAAAGGAACTTAAAGGATGTTATGCTAAGTGAAATAAGCCAGCCACAGAAAGACTAATATTACAGGATCCCACTTACATGAGGAATCTAAAATAGTTAAACTCATAGAAACAGAGAGTATAATGGTGGCTAATAGTGTCTGGGGAGCGGGAGAAATGGAGAAGTGTTGGCCAAAGGGTAAAAAGTTTTAGTTATGTAAGGTGAATAATTACTAGAGATCTACTGTACAGCATAGTATCAATAGTTAATAATGCAGAATTTAATACTTAAAAGCTTGTGATGAGAGTAGATCTTACACTGAGTGGCCTCACCACAATCAATCAACAATGGAAAGAAACTTTTGGAGGTGATAAATAGGTTTATGGCATTGATTGTGGCCATAGTTTTATGCGTGTATACTATTTTCAAACTCATCAAGCTGTATACATTCAGTATGTATACATTCAGTATGTATAGCTTTTTGCATGTCAATATATCTCAATAAAGTGATTTTAATAAGTAGCTAAAATGGAGGATGGATGGATGGAACAATAGACAGACAGATAGATAGAAATACAGGAAGAAAGAATCTCAGCTAGATATGGTTCCAGGTTTTTACATAGCTTAATTTATTTAATCCTCATAAGAATCCTGATGTAATACATAATTTACTCAAAATTGGGGCTAGAGTTTCCTGATATAGGCAAGGCTATAATAATATATTGGAGAAAGAGAAATGGTACAATGTTAAGAAATCTCTAGATGTTGAATTTATTTTATCTGGATATTTATTATTCTTATTAAAATGTCAATAATAACAACAAGCATTCCTAACATACATAGACAGATGATTAGTAATTATTATATTGCATATCTTTCTGGACTTATAATTCTGATGATTAGGAAAGTTTATATTGGACTTCCTGTCTAAACAAGGTAGTATAGACCTGTATCTCATTGTTCCTTCTCACTAAACAAAAGCATAAATCTGGTAATAATGCAAAAGGAGATGATGCAATGATGCTGAGGATATGGAAGTTAGCAAGCAGTTCTCTGGAGAGACCAAAGTGTTATCAAGAAAACTGGCCCAGGAAACCTGTTTGATACCTCCTTAATGCTCTTCTTCCTGAAGTGGGGCAGGCAGGCAGAATCTAGTCATCGTTAGTGTCCTGGTGTGGGAAGCTGCTGTATTTCTGCAGGACAAGGCTCTTCTACTTGCTCAGAGACACCTGGAAGGACGGGGACCACCGACAAAAGAGATCTTACTTCACTTTATACACTGAGCAATATTATATAGGAAAAATCTCTTCTGCCCCCTGAGGCAGCAGCATCAAGAACCAGCGGTAGTGCCAGTGGTACCAGGTAAACAAATCAGGACAAAATAACATCACAAAGTCTCCAAAAACTAAATCGCTACTGAAACTAGAGTCTACAAAAGTAAGCTAAGACCCATGTGTTAAACCTAAGCAAGGGGGGTGGCTGACAAAATAAAATATGCAAGTAGAACCCAGAAAGTTCTAACATAATAAACTTACATCTCTAGATTACAGTCATCTACCATACCAATAACTTAGAAAATCAAAACTTAAATGACAAAAGACTTTTTACTGATGCCAATATCTAGATGAATCACTTTGTAGAAATATCTGACAAGGCTTTTAAAGCAGCTATCATAAAAATATTTCAACAGTCAAATACGAATTTCCTGGAAACAAATAAAAAATTAAAATCCTAGTGAAGCAAAGTGTTAAAAGAAAGAAACAAATGGTAAGTATAGACAATAACGATAAACATCATTCACTGGAAAATCAGTGACCTTGAGGAAAGAACAACAACAACAAAATTCATCCACTCTGAACAACAGAGAAAAAATAGTGAAAAGATAAAATGACCAAGGCCTCAGAGACCTATGGAACAGAGCAAAACATCCAACAGTATCACTGAAGTCCCCGAGTGAGAAAAAAAAGGGTATTTGAAAAATACTGAAAGAGTATTTGAAAGCATAATGACTGAAAACTTCCCAAATTTGCCAAAGGCACAGACTCACACATTGAAAAAGCTGAGCAAATCCCAAACGAGATAATCCTAAAGAAACCCACTTCAAGACACACCATAAGTAAACTTTTGAAAGTAAAAGATAAAATAATAATAATAAATTGAAATAAGCCAGAGAGTAGTTATGCATTACTTTTAACAGAAATACCAGGCTTTAAAGATAACAATAGATTTCTTGTCCGAAATCACTGAAGCAAGAAGTGGTATAAGAAGAGAACTGTCAAAAGTGAACTACACAGCTTGCAAAACTATCCTTCAAAAATAAAGGAGAAATAAACACAGTTCTAGGTAAAGGAAAGTTAATATGGATTCTCGCCACATTTATTTTGACACTATTTGTAATCAATTATTTCAAACTGAAAGAAAATAAACACTGCAGTTTTTAATATTTTAAAATAACTGCAACATCCTTTTACTTTCTCTCTTATCATTTTAAATAATGGGGAAATTTAAAACATTTTTCTTTGATTATCATGTGATTTGATTTGCCTAGTTGATATTTATGTATCTTTCTACTTTATTTTATGTAACAATTAAATAGAGTCATGTACATGACATTATCTCAAAATGAATCAAAATAGGAAATCAAAGAAAATTTTCCTTATAATGAATATAAACTTACCTTCAAGTTCATAATGCTTTTTAGGGAAATGGTAAATTTGAGTAAATTATAAATATATGTTTTACACATAATAGTCATTCAAATTTACAGATATTTTCTCAGTCACTGAAATCTTCACAATACTCTGAAATAAGAGCCCCAATATCACCAAAAGAAGCAGGACGATATAATAGCAAGAATTCAAGCATTACATTAGCCAGCTAATTCTGGCCTACATTCTAGGTTTAATGCTTACTAGCCTGAATAATTTTCCAAAATGAATTTAACTTGTGTTTCATAATGTCTTTTCGTGCAATGAGAAAGAAATATTTATTCCCTTTGTTGATGACATATTACATGAGATAATTATAAATTTGTGCTGAACACAATGTCCAACATATTTTAGATATCTAAATTAAATTGATAATGAATAAACAAATGAGAAGACTTAGTCTCAGAAAGATACCTGATGATCTCAATCATCAGGACAGAAGATAACATAACTGGTACTATATAAATTTACCTAGTTTCCTTTAGTTCTTTGTTTTTTCAAATCTAAGAAAAATGGAAATTATTATTTTCAAAAAAACAAAAGCAATTTTATAAAAGCCCTTGAATGCAGACAGTAAACAAGTAAGCCCGACTTAGCCACTTTTGACACAAGAACTTACAGAACTCCTTAGAGAGGTGTTGTTTAACAAGTATTGGATAAAATTAATAATTGAATAAATTAATATATTGCTTTTTCATATCAGTGTATGCACTCCTATTTCTTTGTTGAGAATCTTATAGCAAAAAACAAATACTGGTCTCTTTATTAAGAATTATTTGAGTTTGAGTATAGTAAAATGCAGTACCAAATTCACATTGAATAAAATTAGAATGCAATTTTATAACATAGTAAATTTTTACATGGCATTTAGTTAATCATGAATGCAGATACACTTACTGGTTTCCTTACAATATCACTGTTTCTTACAAGAAGTTTCAGAGTTCATTGCAACTATGTATAATTTCTCTCTTCAAACTGTGCTCATGAAGTGCAGCATTTAAATTGGTAGTACATGCATAATTTTTCATGGTTGCTTTAGGATTAAATCTCTCTACATGGTGCCTCAAGAAATATTGCCAACTTCGGCTTCAAGGTTATAGGGTAGACACTGGGAGATTAGAATTCTGCACGAGTAGGTGAAAAATAGGCAAATGTGAAGATTTCCAGCTGGTAGTATAATAGGGCTCTCTGAAACAGATAAAGAGATTCTACCATGACTAATGTATAAAAATCATAAAAAATTTACATCCAGGATGGTATAAGGAGTTAATCCTAGAAGCCTGAAGAGATTTGGAATGCTAGAGAGAAAAAATAATTCAGCATGGGAGTATAGTTTTAGATAATATCTAGTAAACAAGAGAGAATCACAAAGTCCAATTCTTCCATTTGTATCCATAAAACTTAGCATAGTAATTGAGACAGAGAGGGATTTAGTAAAAGTTCAGGAATATGTCATGGATTAACCTTTCCTATCTATTATCTTACATTTTCTTCTTACATTTTTATGTTTAGTTTAGAATGAGTATATAGTTCTTGGCACAGATTCATCAAATTATGAATGGAATATAGAATATATATTTTTTCTTTTGCAAAATGAACAAGATAATACATAATACCTGACACCATAAATATTGATTGATAAGTGGCCTCCTCTTTTTAGTACCATGAATGAGCAGAACAGGTCCAATACAACCCAATCTATTCTTATGATGTGTTCTTCCCCTGCCTTTTCTGTAATAATTATTTTGTGTTAGGTTTCAAATTATAGTGTAAAGGACTTAGAAACTGGTGACTTACAAAACCATTTTATAAAACACAATAGTACCATTCAGTAAAGTTCTTAAGAAAGAGATATAGGCATTTTTCATCAGATATTTTTATCTTTGTATCCAATTGTATTGTACTGTGAGTTTATTTTCCCCATTCTAACAAGTAAAAAGCTGAACAGACTAAAAAAATCAATAAATATTTTTGGATCCATAGAAAGGTATGGACCCACGGCAAAGCCCTTCCTCCAAGACTGGAGAAATAGGTGAATACAGGGAGTAAAGTCTCACCAGAGCAGATACTCACAAGCTGAAACTCTCGTGTGTAGAGAATAAAGAAATGAGGACTTTTTAAACTTTACGAAATGGATTCCATGGGAGCCATGACAATAATGTCAACTTGCACATAATGGGAACACCCTTAGGGTATAATCGGAATACCCCAAACCACAGAAACATTGGCCTCATCTGCAGGAGTCCATAAGCATGAGGATTCCATCTTGTAAGGTCTATATGTGCTGAACACTTAGAGTGACGATGCTCAAGCCTAACCCAATAGCACCAGGGACCAGTGAGCTATAGCTGAAGAAGACTCTGACCTTTTTACCCATTCTTTGTAACTGCTGGCTTGGGACCATCGCGCAGCTCTCTGTGCCACCAGTCAAAAAAGCTCGCTTTAGAGATGCTAAGGACTTTATCCCTCCTTTCTATCATGTAAGACTCGTACTTCCCCCTTTCTGTGTGTTGTGTTGTTAACCTGCCTGCCTATCTGATCAGTTTATCAGAGAAGGCTCTACTCAGTAAGCCTGGCTTTGTGGAAAAACACAAGTGCATTCAACAGTGATCCTTTGGTAGCCCTTTTGTTTTTGCTCATAGCATATAGGCACCTAGGTAGTACCTAGACAAGGAAAACTTGAACTATAACCGATGAATCGCTGGGGGCTCAGTGAAGACAAGTCTGAAAATTGAAGACTTTAGGGGTCTCAGCATAGGGTAGGCAAAGATGTGAGATTTACCTCCAGGAGATTGACCAGGGTCCTAGAGTAAATATCAGAGAAACATCTCCTTAAGTTTCCAACAGGAGCAAAGAAAAGAAACCATTTTGAAATTCAAAGGCATTCTGTTCTTTGTAACAAGGCCTGTCTTCAGGCAAAACTTTTTGAAAAGAGCCTAAAATGTCAGAGCCTAAGTGATCTGGGGAAGGGAAATACCACACTCCTACAGGCTCTAGCCCTTCATGTGAGAAAAGGGGAATATCCAACTCCAGCCCACACTAGCCATTCTGCACAACCTAAGAGAGGTGGGGAAAAAAGAGAAATACTTGTAAAATTTACATTTCAGAAGCATAGGCTCACTAAAGACTGAAATTTAATTACAGGACTAACTACAGAAAGCTTCCCCTCACCTTAGATCTCACCACCACGTTACTAAAGGCCTATTTGCAGCAATTTTGTATCTGGTACATTATTTCCAGCTATTAACAACAACAACAACAACAACAACAACAACAAGATATACCAAAATTAAACACACACACACACTCTTTGAAGAGATAGAGCAAGCACCAGAACCAGAAGTGTTAGTGATGTTGAAATTATTAAACCATAAATTTAAAACAACTATAATTAACATGCTAAGAGCTCTAATGAATAAAGTAGACAGCATGCAAGAACAGATGGAAATCCTAAAAAAAGAACAAAAAAGCAATACTAGAT
>NW_011888917.1:14337-23324 GCF_000151845.1 Pteropus vampyrus
GAAATGAATGACAACAATGGTACAAGGGATGAGAGGGAGAAATTAGAATTATCTTTTTTTATATAAGGTACATACTCTACCCTTGAAGTGGTACATGGTTATGTGAAAGTGAACTTGAATTACCTAATAATGTGTATTGCAAACTCTAAGGCAATCACTGAAAAAAATTTTTAAAAAAGGTTAACTAATAGTTAAACCTGAAGAGAAAATGGAATCATAAAATGTCCATTAAAACCACAAAAGGCAGAAAATTGTGAAAGACAAAAATAGAAACAAAGGCAAAGGCAACAAATTTAAAAAACAGTAATAAAAATGATAAATATTAACCTGGTTATATCAATAATTACTTTGAATTTCAATGGTCTAAATGCCACAATTAAAAGACAGAGATTGTCAGAGTGGATTAATAAATGTGACTGAACTATATGCTGTGTACAAGAAATCCACTTTAAATATAAAGATACATATACATTAAAAGTAAATGGATGGAGGAAAATGTACCATGCTATCACCAATCAAAAGAAAAAAGAATTAGCTCTATTAATTTTAAATAAAGTAGTTTTCAAAGCAAAAAATGTTAAGGATAAAGAAGGGCATTGACAACGATAAAGGGATCAAATATTCAAGAAAACATAACAAGTCTTAACATTTATGTGCCTAACAACAGACTTTCATAACTACATGAATCAAAAATAGATAGAAATGTAAGAAATAGGTTAATCTAATTATCATAGTAAGAGACTTCGAAACCCCTCTCTCAAAAAAAGAACAGATCCAGCAGGCAGAAAATCAGTAGGCACATAGTTGAATTCACCAATACTATCAATTAACTGGCTATAATAGACATCTATAGACTATGTCATCTAAAACAACAGAATACACATTCTTCTCATGCTCACATAGTATATTCATCAAGATAGACCATATTCTGAGCCATAAAATGTACCTTTACAAATTTAAAATAATAGAAATAATACTATGTCTCTTTATAGAACACAATAGAATTAAATGAGATATCAATGACAGACAGATAATTGGAAAATCCCCAGATACATGGAGATTAAACAGTGTATTTCTAAATAACACTAGTCAAAGAAATAATTTCAAGATAAATTTTAAATATTTTGACTAAATGAAAATGAAAACACAACTTACCAAAATTTGTCAGATGCAGCAAAAACAGTGCTTAAAAGGAAATTTATAATATTAAATTCATATATTAGGAAAAAAACTAAAATCAATAATCTAAGTTTCTACCTTAGGATACTACAAAAAGAAGAGCAAATTTAATCCAAAGGAAGCAAAGAAAAGAAATAATAAGAATTAGAGCAGAAATCAATGAAATTGAAAAGGAAATCAATAGAGAAAATTAACAAAAACAATAGTTGGTTCTTCGAAAAGGTTAATAAAATCAATAAGTGTTAGACAGGTTAACTAAGAAAAAAAGAAAGAAGACAAAAATTACTAATACCAGAAAACAGGATCACTATAGCTCCCATAGACATGGAAAGAATAAAAAGGAATACTATGAACAATTTTTTGATGACAAGTTAAATAACCTAAATGAAATGGAACAATTATTTGAAGGACACAATCAGCTAAAACTCATACAAGAAGAAATATACAATTCAAATAGACCTATATCTATTTTTAAAAATTGAATAAGTAATTAGTAACCTTCCAAAATATAAAGTATCAGGCTCAGATGAGTTCAACGGTAAATTCTACCAAACATTTAAAGAAATGACACCAATTCTCTACAATCACTTTCAGCAGATAGAAGCATAGGGAATACATCTTATCTCACTCTATGAAGCCAGCATCACTCTAACACCAAAACCAGACAAAGACACTATGAGAAAGACAACTACAGACCAATATCTCTCATGTAAAAATCCTACAGAAAATATTGAATGTTCTTGAATCCAACAACAAATTAAATCCAACAACCTATAAGAAAAAATTATACATCATAAACTGGAATGTATCCTAAGTATGGTAGGCTGGTTCAACATTTAAAAATCAATTAATGGAATCTATCATATCAACAAACTGAAAAAGAAAGATCACATGAAAATATCAATAGATGCAAAATAAAGTTAATATACATATCCATAATAACTTTCAGGAAACTAAGAATGTAGAGAAATTTGCTCAACTTGATTAAAAATATCTAAAAAAAAACCCAAAAACCTATAGCTAACATCACGCTTAATGATGAGAAACTTGAAGCTTTTCCACTAAGAAGTGGAATATCGCAAACACGTCCTTTATCACCACTCCTTTTCAACACTATACTGGAAGTTCTAGATAAGGAAATAAGGCATAAAAAGGAAATAAAAGTTATATAGTTTGGGAAGGAAGACATAAAACTATCTTTGTTCACAGATAATGGGATCATCTATGTAGAAATTCCAAAAGAATAATAATAAGAAACAAAACCTTCTTGAACTAATAGCGATTATAGGAAGGTTGCAGTATATAAGGTTAATATACGAAAGTAGATTTACTCTATACTAATAATAAACAAATGGACTTTTAAATTAAATATATAACATCATTTACATTAGCATCCACGAAAATGAAATACTTAGGTATATACCTAACAAAATATATGTAAGATCTATATGAGAAAAACTATAAAACTCTAATGAACTGAAATAAAAAGAGGTAAATATGAAGAGATTTTTCATGTTCATGAATAGGAAGACTATATTCATGTTTATGAATATAGACTCCAATATTGTCAAGATGTCATTTCTTCTCAATTTGATCTAGAGAGTCAATACAATATCAATCAAAATCAAAGCAAGTTATTTTATTGATATTACAAACTAATACTAAAGTTCATAGAGTGAAGCAAAAGATCCAGAATAGCCAACATGATTTTGAAAGAGAAAAAGGAATTTGGAGGACTGATACTACCTGAAGTTAAGATTTACTATAAAGTGACAGTAATCAAGAAAATGTGCCATTTGCGAAAGAACAGACAAAGATATCAATGGAACAGAAGATAAAGCTCAGAAATATGACACCCATAAATATAGTCAATTAATTTTGACAAAGGAGCAAAAACAATAAAACGGAACGAAGATTGTCTCTTCAATAAAAGATGGTGGAACAAATGGACAAATCTTCTTGCAAAAACAAAACAAAAACCAAAAATAAACAAAAAAGGAATTTAGACACAGACTTTATACCATTCACAAAAATCAACTCTAAATGGATTATAAACCTAACTATATAATATAAAACTATAAAAATCCTGGAAGATAACTAGGAGATCACTCCTAGGAGAAAATCTAGATGACCTTAGATAAGCGTTGCCTTTTTAAGATATAACACCAAAGGCACAATCTATGAAAGAAATAATTTGTAAACTGGATTTGATTAAAAGAAAAAAAAGTAATAATCTACTCTGTCAGAGACATTGTTAAGGGATGAGGAGATAAGCCTAAAACAGGGAGAAAATATTTGTAAAAGACTCATCTCACCAAGGACTATTATCTAAAATATGTAAAGAACTCTTAAAACTTAACAAAAAAAAAAACCTCAAAAAAAAAAAAAAATTAATGGGCCAAAGGCTTAAATAGACAGCTCACCAAGAAAGATATGTAGATAGCTAATAAGCACATGGAAAGATGCTTCTGTATGTCATTGGGGAAATGCAAATTAAAAGAATGAGATACAACTTCATACCTATTAAAATGGTCAAAATTCACACTTATAACACCAAATGTTGGTGATTATGTGGAGCAACAGGAATTCTTCTTTTCAGGTGTGAATGCAAGTTTGAAAGACATTTTGGCAGTTTCTTAGAAAACTATACATACTCTTACCATACGATCCAGCAATCACACTCTTTTGTATTTAACCAAAATAAATGAAAACATGTTCACATAAAAACCTGCACACAGATGCTCATAATTACCAAAACTTGTAGCATCTGAGATAGCCTTAGGTAGGCAAAAGATTAATAAATGGTGGTATATCTGGAAAACAGAATACTAATCAGTGCTAAAAAGAAACGAGTTATCAAGCTATGAAAAGACATGGAAGAACCTTAAGTACGTATGGCAAAGTAAAAGGAGCCAATTAGAACAGGCTAACGTTGTATAATTAAAACTATAAAACATTCTGGAAAAGGCAAAACTATGGAGACAATAAAAAGATTGTCTGTATCTAGATGGAAAAATGGGTGAAGTAGGTTAAAAGGTGAAAAAAATTTATATGCCTCCAGTTTGCTTTAAAATATATGAGGTTTTTGGTGTTGTGTTTTTTAAGTAAAATTATGTGTATCTAATGCGCTGACCCACATTTTGAATCACAAATTCCAGCCTTTTTAGAATACCTCAAACTGTTCCAATTTTTAAAAAATGGATTTCAAGGATCAGAGTAGGGATTAGAAACAAAGAAAAAGCTTAAAAAATTCGGTGGTTGCTATGAGATAAGTGGTAAGAAATGAACAGGGAGAGCACAGAAGTTTTTTAGGGCACTGAAATCACTCTGTATAATATTATAAGGATCAATATACGTCGTTATAAATTTGTCTGAACTTACAGAATATACAACACCAAGAGTGAACTCTAAGGTTCACTGTGGACTTCGGGTAATTTGGATATGTCAATGCAGGTTCACCTTTTGTAAAAAAAAAAAAAAGTACCATTGTGGTGAGTGATGATAATAGGGAAAAATATGCATGTGTAGAGCAGAAAATATATGAAAAATATTTGCATCTATCTCTCAATTTTGTTGTCAACCTAAAACTGCTCTGAAAAACTACCCTTAAAATATATAGGGTTAAAAAATAAAACCAAGTTCTTTATGTCAGTATTTTCAGAGCTTTATATGAGTATGGATTATAAAAAACCCCAAATAGAAAGGTGGGTAGTATTTTTCAAAATTATTTGGCCACCTGCCTTATTTTTTTTTTACTCAATTACTCCTGGGACTAGCGTTTGTTGAAACTCAGTTTGAGTAATGTTCTTTGACTCCATCCTAAAAAAGTATGTATAAGATATAATCTGGAAAAGACCACCTGCCCTATGAATACAATGTTCTGGATAAAGTCTCGAAGACTTTCGCTTACAATTACTAGCCTATGGAATCTCTGTGCATACAAAAGATAGGTCTAATGGGAAGCAAAACCACTCTGATATTGAGAGAACAATCTATAAGGAGCATAACCATAGAGAAAGTCAGGATTTTAGCAGTCAGTTTAACCAGGTATAACATATTTGAGTTTTAATGTTGCAGTGACTTCAAAAGTCATAGTAGATCAAAGGAGATAATATCTGTTTCATAATGAGATATGTTTATTGATAAAAACATGAAGATCCAATTAAAAACTATTTAATGTTTAAGACAGGCATGTCTGTCTTATTAAAATACTGAGGTGAATTTTCATAATGAGCTACTATTACTGATTGTGGCTTATAGTCCCAATGAGTTAAAATTTAAAATAAACAAACAACAACAGCAACAAAAAACAACTCTTCTAATTATTTGATGACTGTTTTAGAGAGGGATAATACAGAATACCTATCCTGGTTCAAACATATGAAAATTTTAAAATAAAATATAAGAGCAAAAATGAAAAAAATAAATCCAATATAAAGAAAGAAAAGTTCCTTTGTGCCAGAAAATGTGGCAGAAAAAAAAAAAAAGATATAGATTTCAGATAAGAAACAAATCCACAAGCTGATATCATGAAAGTCTAGGAAACACTGAAGCTGTAAGCACTGGGAAGGAGATTGAGGCCAGTTTTTTATCACCATATGACCAAACAAGGGAGCAGAAATTAAAGTCCTGACCAGCTGAGACACTGAAAGATTTTGCACACAAGGAAATTCAGAATAGAAAAATCTGCTATTTGCACTGAGAAGCAACATGGATTGTTATCTCTGCCTGATATTTTAAGAGGAAAAAAGTTTTAATTTGTGAGTACAGATTAGAATTAAATTTTATATTATCTGCATTGTGTCAGAATCTTACAACAACATTCTTAGACACGTAGAACTGCAGAAACACATAGAAAAAATACTAAAATAAAACAAAACAAACAAACAAAAAAACCCCAAATCCTAGTCTTCAGCAAAATTTCCACATCCAAGGGGAGATGGGACCCTTCCCCCACCTTTTACCGCTACCACACACACATACACACATACACTATCCCTATTGGTCTCACAATAAAATTTATTAACTACATGAAGAAATCACCATAATATAAAAAACAATAAAACTTAATAGACCAGAAGATTAGCACTCCAAAATATAAGTTAATAGAACAATGTGAAAAAATATTGTAAATACTTAAATAAAAAGAATAGAAATAAAAATAAAAGAATGGAAATATTTTTTTAAAAAGTGCTGGATCACACAATTGGCCACAATTGACTCCCTACTAGTATGAGTGCCTTTATGTAACTGTGAATCTCCACTCATCAAAAGTTAAAGCCTATCTCCTTACTTCTTTAGTTTATATTGGACTATTGGCTTGCTTTGGCCTATTGAATGTGGCATAAGTGATATATCTATCACTTCTAAGCCAAGACCTCAAAAGGTTTTGTAGGTTTCTCTTTTTGATCTTGAGACCTTAGTACTGATATGGAAGCAACCTAAGTGCCCATCAATAGATGACTGGGTATAGAAGATATGGTGCATATATATAATAGAATATTACCATGGAAAGAATGAAAACTTACCATTTGCTGCAACATGGATGGACCTAGAGAGTATTATCTTAAGTGAAATAAGACAGAGAAAAACAAATACCATCTTACCTATATGTGAAGTTTAAAGAACAAAATAAATAAACAAATAAAATAGAAACAGATTCATAGATACAGAGAACAAACTGATGATTGCTACATGGGAGGGAGTTTGGGAGCTGGGTGAAAAAGATGAAGGGATTAAGTACAAATTGTTAGTTACAAAATAGTCATGGGGATGTGGAGCGCGGCGTGGGGAATATGGTCAAAAGCATTGTGGTGACTATGTGCGGCATTGGGTGGGTACTACACTGGTTGAAGGGATCATTTCATGAATTGTATGAATGTCTGGCCATTGTGCTGTACACTGAGACTAGTGCAGTAGTTTGAGTGTTGACTGTAATTTACAAAAGAAAAAAGAAAAAACAAACAAACAAATCACTGACATGTAGGAGGGCCTGGATTAGCTTGCTAGACAATGAGAAACCACATAAAGTAGACAAATCATTCAACCTGAAGTCCTCTCAGACTAGCCAGAAAGCTAAGTTGTCATCTGATTTCACATGCCCAGCAGAGAACAGAAAAAAACACTTATTTGAGTTCTGCCTGAATTTCCAACTCACAAAACTGTAAGGTTTACATATGGTTATTGTTTTAAGCACCCGATTTTGTGGGTTTTTTTTTTTTTTTTTTTGCAGCAAAAACAAACTGACATATAGGTAAAGTTTAAATGCAAGAAGTAGATTTTTTTTTTTTTAAGGTTAAAAATCTAAACTAGGGAACCAGATGTGCATTGTAGATTAGCAAATAAAAATGTTTTGGCTTTAGAGGCTACGGAGCAGACTATCAATGAATAAATTTTAACCCATAAGCTTATACTTTTGTTTTAAAAACAATTAGGATTAACTTTCTTTATGCCAGAGAGATTTTTCTCAAAACTGAAATAAAATCACTATGTGAAATAAGTTACTAATCTAATTCAACTAGTGCTTGGATAAAACAACAAAAGATAATGGATCAGCTCTCTAGAGAAGAAACAAAAAAATGCAGAAGGTTTCAAGGTTAATGTATATTGCTGCTGATGGTCAGGTATCATACATACAGATTAGCATTCTTTAACAAGTGGTAACTAGTGTCCCTGACAGCCATGTGCAAGAAAAGTGATAAAGTATACCAATTAAAATTCTCCTTATCCTCCTTCAAATAAAAATATTTGGAAGAAAAGTATTTGGATAAGAGTAAAGATCTTGGTACAGACTGCTATAAAAATTGGGTCATGGGTTTAGTAAGAGATGCTACGTAAGATGCAAGAGGATTGCTGGTTATTTACAGAAGAAAACCAATTTGAATGATAGGAGATTTTTCATCTAAAACCATGGAATCTAGAAATAAATGGAATACTGTTTAAAAGTTCTAAAAGATAATAAACACCAATCCTTCATTCTATAAGAAAATATCCTTCAAGAATGAAAGGGAAATAAAAACTATCTCAGACAAATTAAAGTGAAGAGAAATTTGTCACCAGAACTTGCCCTAAAAAATGGCTAAAGGAAGTACTTCAATTAAAAATAAATAAATAAATAAAAATAAATAGCATGGATTATAAAAAGAAGGAAAGAAAATTGAATGGATAAAAATTAAGAAAAATAGGGATTTAGGAGGAAGATGGTGGACTAGGTTGAAGCATTATTTGCCTCCTCCCAGGTCCTCATTGAAATTACAACCAAATTATAAAATAATCAATGTGGAGGATCACCTGAAGTCCAGCAGATCATAACACGTATGTCTGATAATATAAGAAGGAGCTACATCAAAGCCAGTAAGAGAAGCAAAGTCACAAAATAGGGCTGGACCCGCACCCACGGGTGGTGGAGGATCACTGGGAGGGAGAGCTAGGCTGTAGAGGGTCTCCTGAAGGTGAGGGGTGTCCTGGTCTCATTTGGGGGCTCCCCAGCATAGAGTTCCAGCCCAGGGAAGAGGAGCTTCCAATAACTCAGACTGTAAAAACCAGAGAGGATTCTAGCCATCTGAGTTAGACGGAAGGAGATTGAAACCCTAGACACACTTTTGAAGGGCCCACACACAGGCTTTCTGACCTGTGAACATTCGCCTGGGACAGCGGAGGTGGGTCAGAGGCCCCTGTGGTATTCATACTAAAAAAGTCTGCATTATTTGTTTCCAGAATGCTGGAAGGGAAGCCACCTTTGTTGCTTAGTCCAGCCCCACTACTGAGCAAGCTACAGATCACACCAGCTTGACTGTGCAGACTCCTCC
>NW_011888917.1:24514-35460 GCF_000151845.1 Pteropus vampyrus
ATTATGTTCCCACGGGTGATAGCCAAGCAGTAATTTTCCATCCAGCACAGCAAGAAATATTTAAAGTTATAAAAAACATGAAATGACAATCATGAATACTCTACCTAGCAAGGCTTTTGATTAAAATAACTAACGAACAAACAAACAAACAAACAAACACCAGGGTAAGGATACTTATATTAGATAAAATAGACTTTAAAACAAAGGCTATACTAAGAGACAAAGAAAGGCATTACATAATGATAAAGGGATTGATAAATCAAGAGGAATAACCCTAGTAAACATGTACGCACCCACATAGGAGCACCTACATACATAAAGCAATTATTGAGTGACATAAAAGAAGAGATCAACAATAATAAACTCATAGTAGGAAACTTTAACACCCCATTAACACCAAAGGACAGATCTTCCAGGCAAAGAATCAAGGAAACAATAGGCCAAAAAGACATACTAGACCAGATGGATTTAACAAATATTTTCAGAGCATCTTACCCTAAAGCAGCAAAATATACATTCTTCTCAAGTGCACATGGAACATTTTCCAGGACTGACCACATGTTAGGACACAAAAGAAGTCTCAATAAATTTAAGAAGATTGAAATCCTATCACCCGTCTTCTTTGATCACAATGGTATGAAACTAGAAATCAACTACAAGAAAAAACTGGAAAATATACAAACACATGTAGGATAAATAACATGCTAGTAAACAATGAATGGGTTGTCAATGAGATCAAGGAAGAAAGCAAAAGATACCTAGAGATGAATGAAAATAAAAACATGATGACTAAAAAAATCTATGGAACACAGCAAAAGTAGTCCTAAGAGGAAAATTCATAGCAATACAGGCCTACTTCAAGAAACAAGAAAAAGCTCAAATAAACAATCTAACCTTACATTTAAAAGAACTAGAAAAAGAAGAGAAAACAAAGCTCAAAATGAGTAGAAAGAAGGAAATAATAAAGATCAGAGCAGAATTAAATGAAATTCAGTTTAGAAAAACAATACAAAAGCTTAATGAAACCAAGAGCTGATTCTTTGAAGGGATACACTAAATTGACAGACCCTTAACTTGACTCTTTAAGGAAAAAAGAGAGGACTCAAATAAATAAAATAAGAAATGAAAGAGGTGAAATAACCACGGACACCACAGAAATACAAAGAATCATAAGATAATACTATGAACAATTATACGCCAACAAATTGGACAATATGGAAGAAATGGGCACATTCCTAGAAACATACAATCTTCCAAGACTGAGTCAAGAAGAAACAGAAAATCTGAGCTGAACAGATTACCACCAATGAAATAAAATTGGTAATCAAAAATCTCCCAAAAAACAAAAGTCCTGGACCAGATAGCTTCATAGGTGAATTTTACCAAACATTCAAAGAAGAAATAACACCGATTCTTCTCAAACTATTCCAAAAAATTCAAGAAAAAGGAGGCTTCCATACTTATTTTATGAGGCTAACATTACCCTGATTCTAAAACCAGATAAGGCATTGCCAAAAAAGAAAATTATAGGCCAATATCCCTGATAAAAATAGATGCAAGAAATTCTCAACCAAATATTAGCAAATTGAATTCAGCAATATATTAAAAATACATACATCACGATTAAGTTGGATTTATTCCTAGGATGCAAGGTTAGTATAATATCCGCAAAATGATTAATGTGTTACACCACATTAACAAATCGAAAGATTAAAAAAAATATATGATCACATTAATAGAGGCAGAAAAAGCGTTTGACAAAATTCAGAATCAATTAATGATAAAAACTCTCAGCAAAGTGGGAATAGAGGGAACATATTTCAATATAGTAAAGGCCATATATGACAAACCTGCAGTTAACATCATACATGATGGGGAAAGGCTAAAAGCGTTTTCCTTAAGATCAGGAATAAGACAAGGATGTCCACTTTCACCACTCCTCTTCAACACTGTATTGGAAGTCGTAGCCACAGCAATAAGATGAGAAAGAGAAATAAAAGGCATCCGAACTGGAAAGGAAGAAGTAAAACTCTTGTTATTTGCTGATGACATGATACTATATACAGAGAACCCTAAAGATTCCACCAAAAAACTGTTAGAATTAATCAATGAATTCAGTAAAGTATCAGGTTACAAAATAAATATTCAGAAGTCTGTGGCATTTTTATGCAATAATGATGAACTTTTAGAAAAGAAACTTAGGAAAACAATCCCATTTACAATTGCATCAAAAACAATAAAATACATGGGAGTCAAATTAACCAATTAATAATTTTCCGACCTGTTCTCAGAAAATTATGTCATGGAAAAAAGAAATTGAAGAAGATACAAATAACTGAAAGCATATACTGTGCCTATGGGTAGAAAGAATCAACATCATTAAAATGGCTATACTACCCAAAGCAATCTATAGATTCAATGCAATTCCTAACAAAATATCAATGGCACTTTTCAGAGAGCTAGAACAAATAATCCTAAAATTTATATGGAACCATAAAAAACTCCAAATAGCAATGGCAATCTTGAGAAAAAAGAACAAAGTTGGAGGTATCACACCACCTGATATCAAACTATACTACAAGGCTACAGTAATCAAAACAGCATGGTACCGGCATGAAAACAGATACAGTGATCAATAGAACAGAATAGAGAGCCCAGAAATAAATCTATACCTCTATGCTCACTTAATATATAACAAAGGAGGCAAGAACATATAATGGGGTAAAGACAGTCTCTTCGATAAATGGCATTGGGAAAATTGGACAGATACGTGCAAAAAAAAAAAAAAGAAAGAAAAAGAAAAAGAAACTGATCCACCTTCTTACACTGTACACAAGACTATTGCTAACTGTAATTTTTTTTCAGACATATCTCCTCAGGTAAGGAAAACAAAAGAAAAAATAAATAAATGGGACTATATCAAACTAAAAAGTTTTTGTACAGTAAAGGAAACCTTCAACAAAACAAGAAGATAACTGACTGATTGGGAGAAGATATTTGCTAATGATACATTTGATAAGAGGTTAATATCCAAAATATATAAAGAACTCATACAACTCGATAACAAAAAAATCCAATTAAAAAATGAGCAGAATACCCAAAAAGATATGTCTCCAAAGAGGAAATACAGATGGCCAACAGACATATGAAAAGATGCTCAAGGTCATTAATCATCAAAGAAATGCAAATTAAAACCACAATGAGATATCATCTCACACCTGTTAGAATGGCTATCATCAATAAATGAATGAACAACAAGTGTTGGCAAGGATGCGGAGAAAAGAGAACCCTCATACATTGTTGGTGGTATTGCTAATTGGTACAGCCACTATGGAAAACAGTCTGGGTATTTATCCTAAGAACACCAAAACAATAATTTGTAAAGATCGATGCACTCCTATGCTCACGGCAGCACAATTTACAATAGCTAAGATATGGAAGCAACCTAAATGCCCATCAACAGACCATTGGTAAAGAAGTTATGGTTCATATACGATGGAATATTACTCAGCCATTAAAAAACATGAAATCCTACCATTTGCAACTACCAATGGACCTAGAGGATATTATGTCAAGTGAAATAAATCAGACAGAGAAAGATAAATATCATATGATTTCACTTACATGGGGAAATCTAAGCAACAAAAAGAACAAACTAATCAAAACAGACTCACAAATATAGAAAACATTCTGGTGAAGGCCAGAGGGGAGGGGATTGGTGGGGCTGGGAGAATGATGTGAAGGGTTAAAGAAGTATAAATCAGTAGTTGATAGATGGTCACGGAGATAGGAAGCACGGCATAGGAATGCAGTTAGCGTTAATGAAATCGCTAGGTGGATAACCAGATGAGAGAAAGAGTCATTAGGGGATTGTTTTATAAACTATATAAATCTAACCAATGTACTATATACTTGAAACTAATAAAAATAAAATTTAAAAAATAAGGAAAATATAATAGACTAAAGACAGCCATAGATTTTAAATATTTGATAATTAGAACAAAATTTATAACACTATCTGATGTGGTGCTCAAGATAAATGCACTTAAAATGAAGAAAGAGTTAAAGGATCTAAATGAAAGTAAAATTGTTACACCTCACTTGAAGTGGTAAAACAGGGATACCAGTAAATTATGATAACTCGTGGGTATATGTGTTTTATTATCTTCAAAAACCATTATTAAACCTATATAAAATGATACACTCAAAAATACTAAAATAAATCAAAGTAGATTCTAAAAAAAACTTCAAAATCTTTAAAAATCATCCTAAAGAGAGTTGAGAAATGGGAGACAGAAGAATGAGATACAGAAAAACTAACAAAATAATACAATAACAGACTTAGGGCCTAACGTTAAAAAATACCTTAAATATAAATGATCTAAATATTTCAATTTAAGTACGGAGATCTGCAGATTGGGAAAAGAAGATTCAGATATATGTTGTGTAAAAATAATACACTTCAAATATAATGGCAAGTATATTGAAAGTAAAAGGAAGGAAAAGGTATACTATGAAAACATTATTGACATAGAATGCATGAGCGGCTATATTAATATTTGATAAAGTAGAATTCAGAGCAAAGAAAATTACTAGAAAGAAAGATACTCCATAATGATAAAACAATCAATTCACTAAAAGTCATATCGTTTCTAAATAAAATTGCACCAAATAATAGTCTCGGAATATATAAAACAAATCTGAAAGGCCTGATATGAAAGAAAGACAAAACCACAATTCCAGTTTGTGAATTCCATAAGCATCTCTCAGAAAGCTGATAAAGCTTGAGACATAAAATCATCAAGGATTTAGAAGAACTCAAAAAACCATCAGCCAACAGAATATAATAGTTATATTATAGATGTAATAAACATACTACCTAACAGCAGAATACTTTTTTAAGTGTTCATGGAATATTCACCATCACCTTAAGCTTTACAATACAAGATGACTTACTTTTCCTTTAAGTGTAAAAACATACTTTAGTAGTTAGATAAATCTCTGTGGAATTTTCAATATCTATGCAGTTGTAAATGAACTTCTATGGCTTGCTCTTTTAACACAAGTTCCAAGGTTCAGTAAAAAACCTTCAGAAAGACCTAATTATGCAGAAACATAAAACTATTTTCTCTCAATCCATTGTTTCACAAATGTACCTCCCAATAAAAACCCAGGCCCAGATGGCTTTACAGTTGATCTCTTAAAAATATACAGGGAATGTTTAATTCATACAATATGCAAGTATAATCTAAATAATGAAAGAAAAAATTTTAAATCCCAACTAATCTTATAAGGTTTGTGTGATAGTCGAAAAAAATAGATTAGTATAACAGAAAACAATGAGACCGAATGAGATTAGGAAAAAATTAGAGGTCCATTTCAATTATCGACTTAGTTACAAAAACTTCTAAATAAGATATTAGCTAACCTAATTTAACACTGTTCTAAAATAATCTGTCATTGTAAAGTAGTATTTATCACACAAATTTAAAAGTGTTTCAAGTAATAAATTAATGTAATTCATCATATTCACAGAACAAAGGCTCAACATCATACGATCATCTCAATGTATGCAAGAATTACTCCATACCTTTTGATTCCTATTAATCACTTAAAAAACCTTAGCAAATTATAAGGGAACATAAGTTGTTAAGTAAGTATATATATGAGAAATTTTAGATGTTATTTCCTTATGATCAGCAATCCAGAATGATGCTTGTCAAAAAAGATGACATACCGAAGATTTTGGCAGTGTTCTATGAAAGACATCACTAAACCTTTTAAAAGAGCCAGATAGTAAATGTTTTACTCTTTAGGGGTCAGAAAACAAAACTGAGGATATTATGTAAGAGTGTATGTAACCATTTCATATGTGACCATTACAATGCAAAAAACATCCTTAGCTCCAGGGCCTGAAAGGAAAGATGAAACATAAGATCAATTGGCCGTGTATGTGCCATGGTCATGGTTTTCCAAATTCTCTACCTCGGGGGCGGGAGGCGGGGGGAAAGAAAGAAAGAAAAAGAAAGGAAAAAAATAAAAAGAAATAAAAGGTTAATTTGAGGATATAAATGGCTATGACTCAGTACATTTTTGTTACTCTGACACAGGCATATATAAAATACTTTTTCTATTTGTTTGTGTTTTTCTTGATCCCATACATACTTGAACATTGCTGATTGGACAGTACTTGTTTTACATGATTATATTATAGTGTAATTTGTAACAATGATGTTCCATTCTATTTTCTTAATGAGTGCTGTGGACCAACTTACCTCATTAATTGAGATTAGAATAGAATATTTATAGAGACAGCTTTGCAACAAACCATTTGTAATTGAAGGTTAGTTTTGTAATACACCAAGCTCAGTATATTATGCTGACTTTTACCTGCCACAATTCCAGAATGAGAATCTTCTGATTTTTCTCACACAAAGTATTCAGTGTTTCTCATTTTTTGTAAGTGATTATAATCTTTGGGGACTTCGCAAATAGTGAAGCACTGCCTAAATATACAGTAAAATTTTAAATCCCTACCCATGTAATAATATAGTTGTGTTTCTGTCCAAGAATAAAGCCTTATATGAACCACTTAATATAAAGCATCTTATTTTCCTTAGTGAAGTGTCTTATTTTCCTTATTTTCCTGAGTGAAGCAAATAGCCTCAATTGAGCTCATTTGATAAAAAGTCCTTAAGATATTTCATTACTTTTTACTCCACTCAGGCTAAACATCCAGTACTTTTTTCTTTGTTTGTCTATGGTTTATATTTTTAAGAATACATTAGAATACCAAAATATTTATTTAAGGACTCTGAACTAAATAGCTTTCCTTTAATATGAAAAAAAAAAGCCAATTAAAAAAAATGCCCATATAATCTAATGGAGAAGACTCTGATGCAAAGGGTTTGAATTTTCTTTCTGATTGAAGGGAATGGAGAGAATGCTTCCTTTGCATTCTTGTCTAGGATGACAACTTGCTGATCTTCTATAACATTCCACTGGCAGTCTTCCTTCTAATTCTATCAAATGGTAGACATGACAACAGCAAACAATTACAGAAATATAATTTCTATCATATGAAGTCATTTTTATTGGTTTATTAAGTTAGATTTATCCAAACAGGCAATCAGTTCCAATTTTTACTTAAAGCTTCATTAATGTGAACCTGTCTTATGCCTGTACATGTATATGTGAGTCTGTCAGAGTTAGGTGTTTTTTTCTTACAGGACAACTTCATTAAAAATGACAACAGCAACATTTTAGCTGACTGGAGAGATTTTTATTCTTAGTATGTAGACCACCAGTCATTTGACTTGTGAAATTGGTTTCAAAAGGCTTGCAGCATAATGGCTTTGACAAGATGTCACACTATGAAATGTAGGTGACAAGATGGATCTCAGTGAATAGTGCAAAGTAAGATGACATAAATTAATTTCAAAATAACAACTTGATTCTGCTGATAGAGGGAAAAGAGCATTGATTGTAACAGGACCGAGTATAGTCCTGAGGCTTTATGATTACAGAAATAACCAGTTGAGGAGAATTTTAAATTTCAGTTTTTATCGGATAGTTGACGTAATAAGGAGGAAAGCATCAGAAAAATATAGGCAGAAATGTTTATTCATATTAAGACAAGAGAGTTTGAATTCTTTTATGAACCTATAAATCTCTTGTGCGGTAAAAAGCAAAACACAAAAAATAAACAAACAGAAAAACAAGTTGGAACTCCCTGAGGCTATCAGCATAGCTTTTTTCAGCTGTGCTAAAAGAATGTTCAACTTTGTAACTACTCATTAAATTGTACATGTATGAAGTGGCAACTTTTTTTTATATGTGCTACTTAATACTTTTATTTTTAGATTTCCCTTACGTGCCAATTCAAAAGTAGAACTTCCTGCAAGTATTTTTCTTATCTAACTCCGAAATCTCAAAAACTAAGGAAATCGAATTATTTCATTTCTGTTCTGTTTCTGTTTATCTGTCCAAAAGAAGTAGAAAACAAATAAGAGGTATATTAATGAATTGCTTTCCATGGACAGCTGACATCCAATTGAGGGCCTGAGTATTATTGAGTAGGATTTCTTTGGTTTTTAGAGATAGATTTAACATAAAAAGCATTTATTGCCTTGAGATTATTTCTTAGAAGAAATAGGGAAAATTGACCAAAGCTTTTTCAAATGTTGTGCTCAAAATAGCTTCTGATTATAGAATTCTTTTCTGGAAGTGTCTCAACAAATATCAACTGATATTTATATTTTGCAAAGGTAGCCTATCTTATAGCATAAAAGGTAATTTTTTTAAAAAGTATTTATGGGGTACATGTCACCGGGACAGGTACTCTATTGGAGACACATAAAAAGGGGAACTCTAATATAGCAATTTGACTTAGTAAGAGGTAAAGATAATTGATGTTAAAATCAGGCAGCCATGGTTCACAACTTTGACTTGAGAATTAAATTTTTGGGACCATCGACAAATTATTTGCTTTCTCTAATGATTCAAATGATCATGATATGCTATAAGAATCATTCATTCTTCTACGTGTTAACCAAGAGGGCTTAATGTTTCCCTAGGCTTGACTAAACTTTAGACTTGTTTTTTTTTTCCCTGAATCTAGTCCCCTGACATCCCTTTCCGTAGAGTATTTACTTAAAAAGTTATACCTGTAAATTCTTTCTCTGCTCCTCTGAGATGTATATCTTTTCTTTATCTATTCATCAGCTGACAGACAGTTTATTTTCATATCTTGGCTATTGTGAATAATGCTGCCATAAACACGGGAATATAGATATCTCTTCAAGATCATTTTTATTTACTTTTGATATATATCCTGGAGTGGGATGGCTAGATCATACAGCAATTCTATTTTAAAATTTTTGAGGAACCTTCATACTGTTTCCCAGAGTGCTGTATCAACTTATGTTCCCACCAACAGTGCACGTAGGCTCCCTTTTCTTTATGTCTTGCTAACATCTAGCTCTGGTCTTCTTGATGATAGTCATTCTGACAGGTGTGAGATGAGATTTCACTGTATTTTTGATTTGCTTTTCTATGATGATTAGTGATGTTGAGCACTTTTTCATGTACCTGTTGGCCATGTGTATGTCTTCTCTGGAAAAATGTCTATTCAGTTCCTTTGCTCATTTTTTAATTAGATTTTTGGTGTTGCTATTGAGTCATATGAATTCTTTATATGTTTTGGATATTAACTTTCATATAAGGTATGCAAATATTTTCTCTCATTCTATTAGCTATTTTTTATTTTACCAATTGTTTCTTTTGCTGTGCAGAAGCTTTTGAGTTTGACAGAGTTCTCACTTGTTAATTTTTGTTTTAGTTGCTTGTGCTTTTGTTGTCTTGGCAAAAAGTCATTACCAAGGCTAATGTCAAGAAGCTTCTTCCCTACATTTTTGTTTCTAGGAGAGGTGTGGTAGTGGGTCTTATGTTTAAATCTTTAATCCATTTTACTTAATTTTTTGAGTAACATAAGCCAAGGGTCCAATTTTGTTATTCTCCTTGTGTTTATACAATTTTTCCTATACCATTTCTTGGAGACCATTCCTTCTCCATCGAGTGTTCTTGGCTTCCTTTCAAAGATTAGTTGACCTTATACATGGGGTTTACTTCTAGGCTCTCTATTCTGTCCCATTGGTCTTTATACCTACCATACTGTTTTAATATAGCTTTGTAACATACTTTAAAACAGGAAGTGTGATGATACCTCCAGCTTTGTTCTTTTTTTCTGTGTTGCTTGTGTTATTTCGAGGTTCTACAGAAATTTTAGAACTTTTTTCTTCTTCACTTCTGTGAAAAAATGCCACTGAAATTTTGAGAGGGATTAAATTGAATCTAGATGGCTTTGGGTAGTTTGGACATTTTAAAAGTACTTATTTTTCTGATTTATGAACATACAATATTTTTCCTTTTGTTTATGTCTTGCAGTTTTCATTGTATAAATCTTTTACTTCCTTGGTTTAAGTTTTTCTTAAGTATTTTATTGTTGTTGATGCCATTGCAAATGGAATTGTTTCCTTTATTTCTTCAAATATTTTCAGGTATTTCATTGTTAATGTACAAGAATGCAACTGATTTCTCAGTTTGGTTTTATATCCTGGAACACTACGGAATTTATTAGATTAGTTTTAACAATTTTTTGGTTGATAAAAGCTTCCTTCCAGTTTTACAACCAAGACTATTTTTCTCAAAGAACTAGGAGTCGTTCCTTTGACATGTATTATCAAAAATACAACATCCCAAACTTCCAAGCTCTATGGGAAGGTAAGAGTCTAATCTGGGTGGATGCTTTGCTTCAAATTGGAAAGATACCTCCCATCATGAAGATACAAGGAAGTTTACTTCTCCTTCAAGTAAGGCCCATTAGCAAACACAGATGTCCTAAGATTCCCTTTATCCTAGTACTTAAAACTCTCCTACTCCTTTCTTCATCGGAGTTGAGTTCAGACTGTATTCTAGTGTTTTTCCCTATTGCAATAGCCTTAATAAAGTCTTCTTTGCCTGTTAAACTTTGTCAGGGTAATTTTTGTTTGGAAAATGTTTTAGGTATAAAATCTCACTTTATGTTCACAATAATAACCCAATCACATAGGTGTTACATATGATTATCATTCTTATCATTTTTGTTAATTAAAACATTTTCTTGTGTAATTTGTTATTAAAGAAGCTCAGATTCTAATCCAGAAAGTCAAACTCTAGAGTTTATGCCTTTAACAACTACATTATACTGTTTTTCCAACTTTATTTTCATCTGAAAATGGGTATAATGATACTTACATAACTATGTTTTCAAGAAACAAACATTGTAAAGGATTGATCAAGCATAATAAATTCTGTTGACATATTATTAATATACCTTAATTAATATTATTATCATTAATATATTTTAACAATAGTAGATTATAACCAGTTTATATACAATAATTCCA
>NW_011888917.1:36360-41744 GCF_000151845.1 Pteropus vampyrus
TGAAAAAGGCCAAGTATATTATCCATGGTCATGAGGAAGTGGTTCACCCTTTGCGAAATAAAAGTATAGCAGGATGCATTCACAAAATAGCACCCTGAGAGAATGAAGTGCTGGACTAAACTAAAGCCTGTGTTATGGTTTTGTGAAAACTCTAATTCTTAATGTTTTTTTTGCTAGAGAATTACAACCTCAATTTAACAATGCCTTCTCCAGTGAAGTTTCTTTTTTTCTCTCTTTTTTTTTCCTGTAATAGAGGGTTTACTTTTCAAAAATTCAGAAGTTGCTTTGGAAAATGTTTAATTGTACTTGAGCCCTGGAAAATAGAGATATTATTTTGTGTTCAGGAAATGGCTTAGTGAAAGGATCCTTATTTCTCCATATGACTTAAATAACACTCATAAAATTCTCGCTTGTAACCTATGTAAAGGCCAGATGTAAACTATTCAAATTCTCATCTTTGCTTTATAAAGATTAACTGAACAGTTTGTCTCTGCAATCGGAACTAAGGCTTGTTAAGGAACTGATCAAGTTAGGATTTTTTCCCTTCCTTGATTCTTCAACTTTGATTCACTCTCAGTGTGAGCCAGTATACAATACTTCCTTAAGGGTCCCTCCTGGGAATCATTCAACCTCAAGGAAAGATATTTCCTGATCAACTGTTAGATCATGCCACTCTCATCACATAACCTCACACCCCATTCTGTCTACTCTTGTTTATTTCTTCTTACAAAAAAAAGTACTTTTCTACATAACTTTTGATGTGTCTGCAAATCTCTGTATTAGAATAGTCTCCCTCCCTGTTAAAAACGTCCTCCACACCTACCTGCAGAAATTTTGTCTAATAAAGTCTCTCCTTACCTAAAACCAGATTAGTTTTTATTTGACACTTTGCATATATTATTTAATTGGAAATTAGCATCATAGAATGTCAGAGCTTGAAATAAGCTCCCAGCTAATGTAGTCTGGGTTTTTCATATTTTAATATGCATAACAATCACTTAGGGGCATATTAGATTGAATTCCAGATCACAATGCAATAGAACTAGTACATATATTATAATACAAAGGTTTTAGATCAGGTATTTATTGAGCACAATTTGGCAAACACTGATTCTCAAATGACCTACTTTTGCAGATGAAAAATGAAGATTAGATGACTTAACTGAAGAACATGTAGCTAATCAGTGAGCCAGGCTTGGACGATGACACTGATTCTCAATGATTCTCAAACCAGTGCATATCCCATTACACAATACTGTCTCTGTAATGTTAAAAAAAAAAATTCTAACACCATTATTTTCTAATGGAATTACTATACAGAGACTCCTCCTCCCCCCGCTCCCGCTTATCTGTAAGGGATACATTTCAAGACCCCTCAGTGGATACCTGAAGTCACAGATAGTACCAAACCCTATATATACTGTGTTTTTTCCTATACGCACATGCCTTTGTTTGATTTGTAAATTAGGCACAGTAAGAGATTAACAACAACAATAACAAAATAGAGCAATTATGCCAATGTACTATAATAAAAGTTATGCGAATGTGCCATTATTAATTAAAATAAGGGTTACTTAAACACAAGCACTGTGATAGCACAACAGTCAATCTGATAACCAAGATGCTACTAAGTGACTAACAGGCCAGGAGCATATACAGAATGGATAAGTTGGACAAAGGGATGATTCACATCCTGGGCTGGGCAGAGCAAGATGGCACAAGATTCTATCAGAACATGCACAATTTAAAACTTATGAATTGTTTATTTTTGGAACATTTCATTTAATATTTCAGACTATGGTTTACTCAAGTGAATCTGGAGAAAGCAAAACTGCAGATAAGCAGGGCCTATTGTAGATATAATTTACAGGCATTTTCTTGGAATATATAAAACAATAGAGAGCCCTCTGGATATTTTGGCACACTGTTATTAATAATAAATAATGTGTTAATTTGTAGCATCACACATTGAATACTATACTAGATTATCTTCAAATTGGTTACTGAATAGATTACTAAGCCTTGATTTACATTCTTGGTACACTCTAAGATATCAGCCACCTAATCTCTACTTAAGAAAATATATAATATTGTACTAATGACTGCTGTTCTATTCAGTTTTAAAACAATGCATTATTTGAAGTAACACAGAAAGCAGACCGCTTTAAATTTAAAAATTCACTTTTAATATAAAAACAAGATTGTTCTCTTTATTGAAGGGCAAAAGTGATAAATCTTTAGATGCATATAATAACATTAAAAGACAGAGAACACTCCAGTAGTATGAAATAATGAAGAATGTTGCTATTTTAACACACTGAATCTTTTTTCTTAAAACTTTTAAGGAAAATTTTCTATATTCTTGCCTGGTTTTGTTTCTCTATTTATCTTGCTGCTTTTTAAAAATCAGAAAGTGACATACTGGTGGTCTTATCTTTCCAAACAAAATATGATATAATAATTTGTAAAGAAATTGTTTTTTGCAAATTGGCACTGGAAAATCATTAATTTTGCAGTTGCTGTAGCTGTTCACAAAGTTGAGGACAAAAAGTGTCATAAAAACAGGGACTTTACAAGTAGATAACATTTCAAAGAGTAAATCTCCTACCTAAGAACCAAATCTTTATAGTTCCTATTATAATGCTTATGCAATAATAAAACAAGATGAAGCCCCAGATATGTGAAATATCTTATCTGGTATCACTTTACAGTCTGAGAATAAAAATTGACTTTTGAGAGTTGACTGTAAGAAAGTCCAATTCTTTATTAGAAGTCAGCTTACATTGTAATTAACCAAGTATGTTGGAGAAATTTTATGAAAATATGTATGGTTGAAATTTACACCTTCTACTGTGTCAAATTTTGATAAATGATAATTTGACTATGTCACTTCTGTTTTGTTTATAAGGGTCTATGTTTTGTATATTACCATGGAGTGTGAATTTTCCCTTTATAGTTTTTTTGAAATAATGTCCCATTTTTCAATCTGTTCTTGGGTGCTTGCCAACAAATATGTGTATCTCTATCTAAACAGCTAATGAAATGTCAGGTTTAAATTAGCTATTGTGTGATTCTGTGAGTTATCTATAAAAGATGGCTTTTTTTTTTGTCAGAGTTATCAGCATGAAAATACTTCCAAATAAAACCAAATTTGAATAGTACCATATAAAGAGAAAATAATAACCTTCATGGCTTTGACCTGCCACTCAGATAGATATAGCTTGCGACTAAAGAAAGATTAGAAAGAAACAAATAGAAAAAAGGAGAAATACTTCTAGATGAATCATATGCATATATAAATGTATATATGGAGAATTTCTAGACATTTTACTAATGTATTACACAAAAGAATACATGCATAATAAGATTATACTGTATAAAAACCTAGTTATTTAAGAGATAGACTAGGATATGTGGGGATTGTTATATACATATTACTATATTATTAATGATCCCACTTTTTAGATTATGTTCTCTATTTGTAACTTAAAATAATTGCTATTTTTATTTTAATATTTCACTGTAGATATTGTCTTGCAGACTAATTCAAATACTAGAAGAGGAGATGTTATAATCAACTAGCTCATTTACATGAGAGTTTCAAAGCTCTCATAAAGTCTGGTCTTCTTACTTTTCCCATTATAAAAGTAAGTCTTGAAAAAATCTGAAGATTATAAATTTTATTTTTAAAAAATCAAGGTTTTATTTCCAGTTTTTCTAAATACTGCTTGTGAGACCTTGAACACATTCTTTTCTCTCTGGGAACTATAGTTGCTTCATCTATAAATAATATTTCATCATTTTTGGAGAATTGAGCACAATAGACTATGTTAATTTCGGTAAAGATGTTCAGTAGTTTTACTCAATGGAATAAATGAAAAAATCTATTCTCCACTACTCAGTGCTGTCATAGGCACTGATTGCCTTTAAATATCTTCAAAATTGTGGCAACTTATTCTATAAAATATATGTCACACTACTTTTGAAAATCTAAAACCAAAAGTTGTGATTTAGTTTTCTATATCAAAAAGATGTTTCCCCTATTTAGTGTCATTTTGGCATGTCTAATCAACCACTTTCCTTCTACTTAAGGTTCTTAAATTATTAATTCAGAGTACAAGAAGGACTGAAATTTCAGCAGATGGTTCAGCCCTAGAGTTTCATCTCAGTGTGAGATTTTTAGGTATAGTTGTTTGCTCCATATTTAGACAGAATAATTTAAATAAGGGAAGAGTAATGTGATTGGAGTGATTCTAGGAAGCAATTATAAAATGCATTGAGCAGAGGAATACTTGATAATTGTCAGAATTCGTAATTAAAATCAATGAACTAATGAGAATGTAAAACATAAAACCTATAAATTGTCTGACTTACTAAAAATCAGATGCTGGTATGTGATAATTTTCCAGAGTTATCATATGATAATTTCTGATCAATACCTAGAGAAAAGAATAAGGAATAAGTTGATTTGGTCTTTGTAGTTGCAGCTGTGTAATGTAACCAAAATGGATTTATCAATAGTAAGGTTATATTTAAGAATCAAAAAGTTGTTAAAATTTTTAACACAAAAAATAGGTAGATAGATAAATAGATACTGGATATTGAAATAGAAAAAGAGAGATTTTATCATACACTTACATTGACCTCTATCACCAATCATAAAAGTACATTCCTGAAAATATATTGAAAATTTTGTCTGAAATTTAATAATAGATTTTTATTTATAATAATGCTTCTCTTCCCACTGAGGCAAAAAATGAATTATAAAATATGTAATTATTTGTGTTGTAGGTGTGCTTCTTCTTTAGATTTAGGTCCCCGGCAACCTGGTATGCTGTGAGAACTTTCATAATTATCTTAATCAATCATTTTCCTTTCATGACAGGATCTGTCATTCATGTTCTGTTGTCCTGGAGAATGGCATCTCTTCCTCGTCCTTCTATATAAAACTAGACAAGTAACAAAGACCACCATAATGGCTTTTTTTTTTTTTTTTAATTAAAGCACATTCACATGAAAATTGGGAGCTTTATTAAGGTCTCAATTACATGCAATAAATTAGCACATTCTACTATCATACAATTACTCTACTCTCAACTTCCAATGAAAAAAAGAAGATCCAAATAAGAGAAAGTCTATATGTTTGAAATGGCTTCAAAGTGAGGCCAGCCCCAAAATTCTTCTAAACTACAGGCCAGGAAAGAGTCTTTCACAAGAACTGGAAACAACGCAGTTGAGAGTTGGTACTTTACTCCAGCAGCATAGCTACATTAATGTCATCATTATTCACCTGATACATTAACAACTGTATCTGTACTATATAGGTTATTTGAGGGGTCAGAGTATTAAGTGTGAAAAAATGAGCTCTATAAAAAAATCAAAAG
>NW_011888917.1:41794-49734 GCF_000151845.1 Pteropus vampyrus
TAGGTCCCCGGCAACCTGGTATGCTGTGAGAACTTTCATAATTATCTTAATCAATCATTTTCCTTTCATGACAGGATCTGTCATTCATGTTCTGTTGTCCTGGAGAATGGCATCTCTTCCTCGTCCTTCTATATAAAACTAGACAAGTAACAAAGACCACCATAATGGCTTTTTTTTTTTTTTTTAATTAAAGCACATTCACATGAAAATTGGGAGCTTTATTAAGGTCTCAATTACATGCAATAAATTAGCACATTCTACTATCATACAATTACTCTACTCTCAACTTCCAATGAAAAAAAGAAGATCCAAATAAGAGAAAGTCTATATGTTTGAAATGGCTTCAAAGTGAGGCCAGCCCCAAAATTCTTCTAAACTACAGTCCAGGAAAGAGTCTTTCACAAGAACTGGAAACAACGCAGGTGAGAGTTGGTACTTTACTCCAGCAGCATAGCTACATTAATGTCATCATTATTCACCTGATACATTAACAACTGTATCTGTACTATATAGGTTATTTGAGGGGTCAGAGTATTAAGTGTGAAAAAATGAGCTCTATAAAAAAATCAAAAGTTTATTGAGTGAAGACAGTTGCAAAAAATCTAATGAAGTGAATGTTCAGAATGTGTTTATGAGTAACATGTCAACTCATTCTTGGCACAGAGTAGTGTAATTATTTTCTTTTGAATCCTACTTTTGGAAATAATTTGTTTTGCATTTAGAATATTATGGGTTTCTTTATCACCTAACTCATTTCTTCTGCATATTTTCTTTTTTCTCTTTTCTAAAAGGCATCATTTCTCATGTTCTTATTATATTGTCTAGACTATTGCAATCTCACTAAAATACGACTTATTTTGTTTGCTTTCATAGCATACTGTAAAAAGAGTGGGCTTAATAAAAATGATTGTGGCCTTGTTGATGTTTTGTCTGCTCTTATAGAATTGCATTGAGATAGATCCTCTGTGGTGTAATGTTATTTTTTAGTACACATATGTATAGTGACTGGGTTAGACTTTTCATTCCAGGATTACAACTACAACTTTGGTCATACTGAGTAATGATGAGGGTTTCGCATTACTCTTTATTAATAAAAAGCACATCTATGCAATGGAGAAGAATTTGAATATTGGTCTTTTAGTAAAGTTCATGTGGTAAGTTCCTTGGCATTACTTTTTTTGTTATTTTATACATAAATAAAATTTATTTTGTTTGGTTTTTATGTTACAAAAAAATTAACCCTAAGCATTATTTTGAGGGTACACTGCATGCAGATTTGTGTAGTCTGTATATGAGAGTGCCTAAGACAAGAATACAGTAAGAATGATTTTTTTTAGTGTTCTTAAATTTCAATAAACAACAACAACAAAAAGAATTACATTGAACATTATATACATCATTTTTTCTTTCATAACCCATTGTAGTTTGTTTTTTAATTTTGTATTTTTGGAATCTCAACATTGCTGGTAGGGGGGAGGTACATAGAAAAGCAATAGGCAAATATACTTTAGAAAGTTAATTTCATTACAAAATTTTAACTAGTTGTCTTTGAAATGCAATTTTCTTGAAAACTCTGATTATATATACTCATTTCTTATAAAAGTAACTTAATTTTGTTTAAGTCAAACTTAAAACATTTCCTTTCTGATCTCCTTTCCCACCTCCCCCAAATATGAGAAAATGATAAAGACAAAAGAGAGATATTTTTGTTTATATTCTAAGTGTGAGAAAAAAAGAAGGAAGGTAATGGGCACCAAATTTCCTCAATGGAGAAATTAAGATAAAATTAAAGATTATGAAGAAGTACCTACATACACATATGCACACACACAGTCCAGAAGGAAAAAAAAAAAAATGACACCAATAACTAGGTTTAGATACTTTCAGAGAAAACAGTTTGATAGCCTAGATATCACAGATCTGTAAGATGCTTCACAATGAAAGTTTTATTACATATTGGGCTAATGTAAGCTGTGAGGTGAAATGTTTAAAAATTATTTATTTAGAAAGAACTCACAATAACTATGCATTTAAAATAAAGAAACAGCTGTTTTCTATTATTCATAGTAATCAGAAGAATTTATTAACATAGCTGAAAATAGCAAATTTTTTTTTTTGAACCACATTAAAACATCCTTAGTTTAGAAATTCTAGTTATTGGTCAGGGCTACTATCTCTTGCAATAATTTGCTAACAGCAAGTAGAATTAGATTATGAAGACATTGTAACATATTGAATTCTTCTTAGACATCTCATGATAACAATTCAAAAATGAAGCATATATATTTACCGCAATATTAAAAAGCTATAAAGAAAGAGCCTGGTATATTAATTTATTCATAATAAATTATAATTTTCTATACAATTTTATGTTAAAATTCCCTAAATTAATTATCGTGACTCATTGCCATTTATCATCTTACTCAGACTGAGTTGTGAAGTTTTACTATATAAAAATACATTCCATAGATATAAATTTAAGAATGGCACTCTTCCTCAATAATTTCAAATTATACACATTAAGAGTTCTGGTCAAGATAGCGGAACTTGTTTCTTTTCATAATACATTAAAATTACAACTGAATTGGAGAACAATCTGAAGACTATTTGAACAGAAGTCCTATAAGGATATAAAGAAGAATCCATGAGAAGACTGGTAGGAGGGGTAGAGACGAGAAATAAACTGGTCCCTCATCTATATGTGATGGTTGAGCATTGGGTGGGATATCTCAGGGGCAGAACTACCCCCAGAAGAGCAAGGGGCCCAGCCTCACACTGTGCTCCCCAACCCAGGGTTCCAGTGCTGAAAGAAGAGTCCCCATAATATCTGGCTGTGAAAATCAGCGAGGAATCTGACCTTCCAGGTGAGTTGAAAAGCTGCTAGAAACCCAGACGTTCTCTTAAAAGCCTCATGCATAGACTGACTTGCTTGCAGACACTCACCCTGGGCTCCGGCACAGGGATGGCAACTATGGAGGCTCCAGAGACATACAGAGAAAGACTGAGTTATGCGAGGGCTGAAGGGACAGTCATCATTGTCCTTGTGTTGAGCCCTCATCCTGTATAGTCTGCAGATGGGTGCCATCTTTCTATCTTGAGCCCTCCCCCGACAATGACAAAGCTGAATCCGCATTGGCCTGGTGAACACCACTCACCTGACCCTGGTGGCTCCCTCAGAAACCACCTAATTCAACTTGAGAACCACCCAAGACTCTTGCAGTGGCTGAGCCTTATGGGCAACTGGCATGTGATGGCGGGCCTTGGGATGCGCTGGACTCTGCGCATCTTCTCCAGGTCCAGTACCAGTCTGGCCTCGCCCACATGGTTCTAGGTCCAGCACAGGCAATGACCAACCACAAATCACTTTATATCTTCTATCGCATAGCCCTGGGTTAGTCACAAGCAGTGGCTGAAATTGGCCTGCATCAGAGCCCTTCCCAAGAGGCCCCAGAATCAATACACCTGGTGCCCGCTTCACACCGCAACAGAGCCCCGCCTAACTAGTCCTACAAATGACACACCAAATGGATGGTCTCTGCAGGCACCGGAGTCTACTGGGGTCACTCTGGCTCCCTGAAGTCAGTCCCTGCACAACAGCTCATATGCTGTGGTCATTGAAAATCCTTACAGCTAGTCAGCCTGAGGGTCACTGACATGCTAAAAGCAATCAAGGCTCAATGACAACAGGAGAGCACACATAATCCACATAAGGGACACTCCTGGAGCCCCCGGCTCAGGTGATCAGGGAGAGTGCACCACTGGCCCCCATAGAACATCTACTACTGAAGGCAACTCTGCCAAGATTGGAAAACTTAGCATATTTGCCTAAAACAGAGAAACAAACACAGAGAGGCAGTCACAATGAGAAAACAAAGAAATAGGTTCCAAATAAAAGAACAGAAGAAAACTCTAGAATAAGAACTTAATAAAATGGAAGCAAGCAACTTACAAGATACAGATTTCAAAACACTAGTTATAAAGATGCTTAATGAACTTAGAGGAAGAATAGATGAACTCAGTGAGAACTTCAACAAAGAAATAGAAAATATAAAAATTTAGATAGCAAATGTAAAAAAGAACTAGACGCAAATGAAGAATACAATAACTGAAATGAAGAATACACTAGAAAGAATCAAGAGTAGATTACAGGAAGCAGAGGATTGAATCAATGAGTTGGAAGACAAGGTAGCAGAAAACACCAATCAGCAACAAGACCAAAAAAATGAGGATAATTTAAGAGACTTCTGGGACAACATCAATACAACGATATTCACATCAGAGAGGTACCCGAGGAGAAGAAAGAGAGCAAAGAATGGAAAACTTATTTGAAGAAATAATGGCTGAGAACCTCCCAAATCTGCTGAAGAAAATAAACATGCAAGCCCAGGAAGTACAGAGAGTCCCAAATAATATGAACCCAAAGAGGCCTACATCAAAGCATATCATAATTAAAATGGTAAAGTTTAAAGACAAAGAGAGAATCTTAAAAGCATCAAGAAAAAAGCAGTTATTTACAAAGAATTTCCCATAAGACTGTCAGCTTATTTCTCAACAAAAACTTTGCAGGCCAGAAGGGGTTAGCACAAAATACATAGCGAGGAAAAGCAAGCACCTAAAATCAAGACAACTGTTCCAACACAGTTATCATTTAAAATTGAAGTAGAGATAAAGATCTGTCCAGATAAAAAAAAGCTATAAAAGCTCTTCACCACCAAGCCAGTATTATAGGAATGTTGTAGGGACTTCTTTAAGAAGTAGGAAGAAAATAAAGAACATAAATATTAATAATAAAATGACAATAACCATATACCTATCAATAATCACTTTAAATGTAAATGAATTAAATGCTCTAATTAAAAGACATAGGGTAGCTGAATGGATAACAAAAATGACCTATACATATGCAATCTAAAAGAGATCCACTTCAGATCAAAAAACACACACAGACTGAAAGTAAAGATATGGAAAAAGGTGTTTTGCAAATGAAAATGAAAAATAAAAAGCTGGGGTAGCAATACTTATGTCAGACAAAATAAACTTTAAAACAAAGTCTACAGTAAGAGACATAAAAGACCATTTCAAAATGATAAAGAGAGTAACTGAATAAAAGCATACAATCCATTTACGGCCATACCACCCTGAACAAGTCCAATCCCGTCTGATCTCAGAAGCTAAGCAGGGTTGGCCTGGTTAGTACTTGGATGGGAGACCACCTAGGAAGACCAGGTGCTGGAAGTGTAAAAACATAAATAAAAATAAATAATGAATTGTAAGCTGACAAGGTCCTTGCAATCTGTGAGGTCAACCAAGGGTTGCCTCGCTTAAAAAAAAAAAAAGTATATAAACCTTGTGAACATTTATGCACCCAACATAGGATCACCTAAATATGAAAAGCAAATACTGATGAAAATAAATGGAGAAAGCAACAGTAATACATTCATATTAGGTGACTTTAACACCCTATTGACATAAGCGGATAGATCTTTCAGACAGAAAATTAATGAGAAAACAGCATTCTTAAATGATACATCAGATCGAATGAATTTAAATGATATATTTCAAGCATTTCACCCCAAACAGCAGGCTATACATTCTTCTCAAGTGTGCATGGAACATTTTCCAGGAAAAAGTACATGTTAGGCCACAAATCAAGTCACAATAAATATAAGAATATTAAAATCATATTAAATGCCTTCTCTGACCACAATAATATTAAACTAGAAATAAATTACAAGGAAAAAACTAAAAAAACAAAACCAGTGGAGGCTAAATAATATGCAACTAAACAATGAATGAATTAACAATTATATCAAGGAAAAAAAATTCAAAAGATACCTTAAGATAAATGAAAATGAAAACATCACAACCCAAAATCAATGAGATACAGTGAAAGCAATCCTAAGAGGAAAATTCATAGCAATACAGACCTACCTCAAGAAAGAAAAACATCTCAAATAAACAATTTAACCTTATACGTATAGAAACAAGGAAAAAAGGAAACAGCAAACAAAGCCTAAAGTAAGTAGAAGTAAAGAAATAATACATATTAGAGTAGAACTAAATGAAAAAGAGTCTTAAAAAAGTACAAAAAATCAATGAAACCAAGAGGTGTTTTTTTGAAAAGATAAACAAAATTGATAAATCTGTGACCAGACTCATCAAGAAAAAAAGAGAGAAGATCCAAATAAATAAAATCAGAAATGAAAGAGAAGTGACAACTGACACCTCAGAAATAAAAGGATTATGAAAAAATACCATGAGCAATTATACGCCAACAAATTGGACAATCTGGAAGAAAGACAATTTTCCAAGACTGAATCAAGAAGAAACAGAAAATCTAAACAGACCGATGACTACTAATGAAATTGAATCAGTAATCAAAAAACTCCCAACAAACAAAAGTCCCAGACCAAATCGCTTCACAGGTGGATTTTACCAAACATTCAAAGAATTAACACCTATCCTCAAACTATTCCAAAGAATTCAAGAGCAGGGAAGCCTCCCTTATTCTTTTTCTGAGGTCCTCATTAACCTGATTCCCAAACCAGACAAGGACTTTACAATAAAAAGAAAATTATAGGTCAATATCCCTGATGAACATAAGATGTAAACGTCCTCAACAAAATATTAGCAAACTGACTTCAGTAATACATTAAAAAGATCATGATGATCAGGTGGGATTTACTCCTAGGATTCAAGGTTGGTTCAATATTTGCAAATCAGTTAAAGTGATATGCCACATTAGCAAAATGGAGGATAAAAATTATACGATCATATTAATAGATGCAGAAAAAGCATTTGGCAAAATCCAGCATCTAATTATGATAAAAACTTTCTGCAAAGTGGGAAGAGAGGAAACATGCCTCAACATAATAAAAGTCATATACAACAAACCCACAGCTAACATCATATTCAATGGGGAAAAGTTAAAAACCTCCTCTTTAAGATCAGGAACAAAACAAGGATGTCCACTTTCACCACTTTTATTCAACATGGTATTAGAAGTCTTAGCCATAGCAATAAGACAAGAAAAAAAAAAATAAAGGCTATCCAAATTGTAAAGGAAGAAGTAAAATTATCATTATTTGCAGATGACATACTATATATGGAGAACTTGAAATATTCCACCAAAAAACTATTAGAACTGATAAAGGAATTCAGTAAAGAAGCAGGATACAAAGTTAATATTCAGAAGTCAGTTATATTTCTATATACCAATAATAAACTGCCGGAAAGAGAAATTAAGAAAACAATCTCATTTATAATTGCATCAAAAAATAAAATACCTAGGAAAAAATTAACCAAGGAGGTAAAAGACCTGTAATCAGAAAATTATGACATTGAAGAAAGAAACTGAAGAAGATACAAATAAATGGAAGCATATTCTGTGTTCATGGATAAGAATTAATATTGTTAAAATATCCATTCTACCCAAAGCGATCTATGGATTCAATGCAATCCCTATCGAAATACCAATAACATATTTCATAGAACTAGAACAAATAATCCTAAAATGTATATGGAACCACAAAAACTCTGAATAGCCAAAGCAATCTTGAGAAAGGAGAACGAAGTTGGAGTTATCACACTACCTGATATCAAACTATAGTACAAGAATATAGTAATCAAAATGCCATGGTACTGGCATAAAAACTGACACATAGATCAATGGAACAGAATAGAGAGCCCAGAAATAAACCCGCACCTATGAGGTCAAATAATCTAAGACAAAGGAGGCAAAAAATATACATCGGGGTAAAGACAGTCTGATCAATAAATGATGTTAGGAAAGCTAGACAGATAATGCAAAAAAAATGAAATGACCACCTTGTTACACCACATACAAAAATAAATTCAAAATGGCTTAAAGACTTAAATGTAAGACTGAAACCATAAAACTCCTAAAAGCACACTCTCTGACACTACTCTTAGTAATATTT
>NW_011888917.1:49784-64428 GCF_000151845.1 Pteropus vampyrus
TGTGACCAGACTCATCAAGAAAAAAAGAGAGAAGATCCAAATAAATAAAATCAGAAATGAAAGAGAAGTGACAACTGACACCTCAGAAATAAAAGGATTATGAAAAAATACCATGAGCAATTATACGCCAACAAATTGGACAATCTGGAAGAAAGACAATTTTCCAAGACTGAATCAAGAAGAAACAGAAAATCTAAACAGACCGATGACTACTAATGAAATTGAATCAGTAATCAAAAAACTCCCAACAAACAAAAGTCCCAGACCAAATCGCTTCACAGGTGGATTTTACCAAACATTCAAAGAATTAACACCTATCCTCAAACTATTCCAAAGAATTCAAGAGCAGGGAAGCCTCCCTTATTCTTTTTCTGAGGTCCTCATTAACCTGATTCCCAAACCAGACAAGGACTTTACAATAAAAAGAAAATTATAGGTCAATATCCCTGATGAACATAAGATGTAAACGTCCTCAACAAAATATTAGCAAACTGACTTCAGTAATACATTAAAAAGATCATGATGATCAGGTGGGATTTACTCCTAGGATTCAAGGTTGGTTCAATATTTGCAAATCAGTTAAAGTGATATGCCACATTAGCAAAATGGAGGATAAAAATTATACGATCATATTAATAGATGCAGAAAAAGCATTTGGCAAAATCCAGCATCTAATTATGATAAAAACTTTCTGCAAAGTGGGAAGAGAGGAAACATGCCTCAACATAATAAAAGTCATATACAACAAACCCACAGCTAACATCATATTCAATGGGGAAAAGTTAAAAACCTCCTCTTTAAGATCAGGAACAAAACAAGGATGTCCACTTTCACCACTTTTATTCAACATGGTATTAGAAGTCTTAGCCATAGCAATAAGACAAGAAAAAAAAAAATAAAGGCTATCCAAATTGTAAAGGAAGAAGTAAAATTATCATTATTTGCAGATGACATACTATATATGGAGAACTTGAAATATTCCACCAAAAAACTATTAGAACTGATAAAGGAATTCAGTAAAGAAGCAGGATACAAAGTTAATATTCAGAAGTCAGTTATATTTCTATATACCAATAATAAACTGCCGGAAAGAGAAATTAAGAAAACAATCTCATTTATAATTGCATCAAAAAATAAAATACCTAGGAAAAAATTAACCAAGGAGGTAAAAGACCTGTAATCAGAAAATTATGACATTGAAGAAAGAAACTGAAGAAGATACAAATAAATGGAAGCATATTCTGTGTTCATGGATAAGAATTAATATTGTTAAAATATCCATTCTACCCAAAGCGATCTATGGATTCAATGCAATCCCTATCGAAATACCAATAACATATTTCATAGAACTAGAACAAATAATCCTAAAATGTATATGGAACCACAAAAACTCTGAATAGCCAAAGCAATCTTGAGAAAGGAGAACGAAGTTGGAGTTATCACACTACCTGATATCAAACTATAGTACAAGAATATAGTAATCAAAATGCCATGGTACTGGCATAAAAACTGACACATAGATCAATGGAACAGAATAGAGAGCCCAGAAATAAACCCGCACCTATGAGGTCAAATAATCTAAGACAAAGGAGGCAAAAAATATACATCGGGGTAAAGACAGTCTGATCAATAAATGATGTTAGGAAAGCTAGACAGATAATGCAAAAAAAATGAAATGACCACCTTGTTACACCACATACAAAAATAAATTCAAAATGGCTTAAAGACTTAAATGTAAGACTGAAACCATAAAACTCCTAAAAGCACACTCTCTGACACTACTCTTAGTAATATTTGTTTCCTGATATCTCTCAAGGCAAGGGAAACAAAAGAAAAAATAAACAAATGAGACTACATCAAAGTAAAAACATTTTAACAAAGCAAAGGAAATCATCAACAAAATGCAAAGACAACCTACTGAATAGGATAAGATATTCACCAATGATACATTTGATGAAGGGTTAATATCTAAAATTTATAAAGAACTCATATAACTTAACACCAAAAAAACCCCAAACAATTTAATTTAAAAATAGGCAAAGGACCTGAATAGATATATCTCCAAAGAGGACATACAGATGGCCAATAGACAGATGAAAAGGTGCTCAATATCACTAATCCTCAGAGAAATGCAAAATAAAACCACAGTGAGATACCACCCCATTTCTGTCAGAATAGCTATGATCAATAAATCAACAAACAACAAGTATTGGTGAGGATGTGAAGCAAAGGGTACTCTTGTGCACTGTTGGTGAGATTGCAAATTGGTGCAGCCACCATGGAAAACAGTATGGAGGTTCCTCAAAAATTAGAAATAGAACAATCATATGACCTGGTAATTCCACTTTTAAATATTTATCCAAAGAAATCCAAAACACCAATTCAGAAGGATATATGCACCCTTATAGTCATTGCAGTGTTATTTATAATAGCCAAGATATGGAAGTAACCTAAGTATCCATCAATAGACAACCGGATAAAGAAGAGGTAGTGCATATATACAATAGAATATTACCATAAAAAAGAATGAAATCTTACCATTGCGGCAACATAGATAGATCTAGAGGGTGTTAAGCCAAGTTAAATAAGTCAGAAAAACAAATGCCACATGATCTCACTTATAAGCATTTTCTGAAAGTTTTTAGATGCACAGATTTAGATAAGATAATTAATGCTTAACTTCTCTGAGACACTCCTCCCATACAAGTTATGGAGAATAATACCTTATGGTTTGCAGTCGAAGTTTAAATGGATAATAAATGTAAAGTATTTAAGCAACAGAAAATAGCAGAGTAGTGTCCTCACAAAATCCAATTTTTATTGTCTTGAAAAAGGAGCTAGATAAATTTTCTCCATTTTATAGTGTATTCTTGAGAATGACCTGATTTAATATCTATTTTATACAGCATAATCAATTTTAATTTTAGTTGCCAAAAATGATGTAGCCAATTTGATACACTTTTGGTAACATACATTTCCAATGAATACAATCACCTACCCACTCGTACGCAAGGAAATAGTAGCATGGGACGGAAAGCTGTGGTGGGGAGGAGTGGGCGGGTGTGCTGGGGGATATTCTTTCTACTTATCTTTAACACTTTGAGTTGATTTGCCTAAAATCATAAAAGTAGACTAGAAAATTACAACAGAATACTATGTCTCCAAGTCTCAGTCTCTTACCCTTTCCTGTAACCATAGACTTATGAAGATACATTCCAAATGAAAAGCAGCCTAATTTAGTTTTTGAAATCAGACATGCCCATTGAATCTATCAATTTTTTAGTCTAAATTGTTGTAGTAAAGCATCGTAGTATTCTTTGCGTACTCTGAGAGTCCATGGAAAATTTTTTTCCATATATCTCTTATAATCTGAGTTATTTTATCAGAATTATAAAATATCATGTATTAACTTTTTAAAAATCTCGAGTCATTGTGTTCGATGAACCCAATTGAAACATGATTCCCTGTCTTATACTGGGCATTCTGTTCTTATGTCTTTCATGTCCCATTTAATTGTTTCAGAGGTACTCTTCATTAGGACACTTATCAACTACTGCTGATTATATACAACTATAATCTTAAACAGTTATAGGACTTCAGCCTTTGTGTTCTTTAGGTCTAGCTGTGCCAGATGTGATATGTAAAAATGATTATTTTTTATCTTCCTTTATGGATTTAGCTATAGTTTCAATAAACATGTGAAAATTTTGTGATATTTGATGTAAAAATAGTAATTTATACATAAAATTAAAATATTTAAAATTTATCTGTGATCATTTATCTTATTGGACCCTGTCTTGTTACATGTCTAAGAAGCAGCCCAGCTAGGGATTCTTGTTCAAGTGATACATTGAGGGCTATTTTGCAGAGGAGGGTTGTGAGGGATCCTGGTTGGGGCAGTGGATAAAAAGGTAGTAAGAATGTGGTCTCAGCAGCACAAACTGCACTACAGATTTAGCTCTACCTTGTGAAAGGGACTGGCCTTTTATATAACTCCTAGTCAGCAGAGGGTGGAGGAAGAGAAGAGAGTGTGTCCACCTGGATAAGGTAACTGTCATTTGGACAAAGGCAGTTCTCCAGGGAAGGAGGCATGTATAATTTGTTATTAAACAGGTACGCAGGATAGAAAAAGGGAGATAGGTGAACACCAACAGTACCCGATTCCTTGCAATGTACTGACTTGGTTACAAATTTCATTTCCTTTTTTAAGTATTGTTTTAAAATGTAATTAATATCAATTGTTGCCACCTGAACAGAATTAAATTTCCCCAAAATAAAATAATTGTTTAAAAAATACTATGCAAAAACTAGAATGAATCAAAAAAATTGTTTCATTTCACATTAATCACAGTAGAACTCTAGTTATATTAAAGTCTTGATTACAGTAACAGCGATTTTGCTAAGTGGATGAAATTTTAGAAAATAAATATTTGAATTATGTGCGCCTCTATTATATTGCTCATCAAACTATCATTGACCCATGAATAGAACAATGAGACATAGATAATAATAAATGAGTTCACTTCCTTACTTTTTAATTTCAATCTTATAGAAAAAAGAGGTTAACATATTAAAAAAAAATTTTGGTTATAAATTGTGGTTAGTGTAGGAGTAATTTATCTTAATTTAATAAGTTTTACATATTTAAATGCATGTTGTGTGTCCTCTTGCCCTGGGCTCCTCAATAGATAGGCCTAGGCCTGCATCAAAGTAATAACTTCTAAAACTTTCTGGTTTTTGATCATCTGGATATCACTTTAGTATCAGTTAAAAAAAATGTTATTTGCCATTTCTTACTTTATCATGTTTCAGTTTTAGGTAGACTGTATTCTAACTCTACATTTAAAGATATGGTACTTAACTCTAATTTAGCATCCAATACTTTTCTATTACTCTTCCGATTTTTTTAAATTAAATATTTATTTTTACTTATTCTGTTTGTTATTTTCATTTCTATAACAGTACATCAACGTCTGTTTCTTTGGGTATAAGACACAGGCCATATCATTTTTCTTAAGACTAGGATTTTATGCTCTTTTACTAGATCCCAACTTATCTCTCCCACCATTTTATTTCAACTGGTTGTATTGTTAATTTATAGTATCAGGTATGAAATATTTATGTTAGATTTTATAAATTTAATTAACCTGTTATTGGTAAAGTAATTCTGAAAACATAAACTAAAATTTTTGCTTAAAAGATAATATTATGTTAATATAATTTTTGACTTCTTGTTCAACCCTATTGACTTCTCAAAAGTTTTTACTTATTTTTATGTTTACTTTTCTGCTTGTCTCCCCTTTCCATCATCATTCTCTCTATTCTCTATAGAATGTCTGTTATTGGGATATTGAATTACCTGGATTGATTCCCTAAGTCTGTTAACTTTTCTCTGATTATTCCCATCTCTTCATCTTTTTTCTTTACACTTTGGAATTTTAAAAATTATTTTGATTTGATTCCTGAAAAATGTATTTTAAAAAATTTAGATATCTTTTGTGTTCTGTTGAAAGATACTTTAATTTCTTAGATAGTAAATATCATTTATAAGCCTCATTTTCTATGTAATACTTATAATTTCTCTATGTGCACAAGAGTGGGAGACTAAGTAATCTGGACTTCTCTTCCATATACAGTTTACAAATTATTTAAACTCATTATTAAACCACAGCCTACTCTTGCTGTCTGTATGACTCAATTTAGGCACTAATTATTCTCAGGGGTCTGCCAATAAAATTATAAACTATTTTTGAGTCTGTATTATTTAGTGCATATCTTAGCTGCAATGTTCTCTGATTCTGCTTATTCCTTTTACTTTTCCATCTCTCCTACTCTATTCTAAAGAAATAAATCTGCTGTTGGTGTCTAATAACCCAATTTCACTTCAGTAATCAGTTGTGTTTTATATTTGTACATAATTAACATTATTCTAGTAAGTTACTTTAGAAAAGAGGAAATGTGAATGTATACAGTCCCTATTTTAAGCCATAAATCTAATGCCTGGAAACTTTTTTTGTTATAGAAGTTATATTTTTAAATTCATTTGAAAGTTATAAAACTCTATGGCTCCCAGTTATATAAAATGTTTGATACATGAATATTATTAATCCGGCCTCAAAGTTTTAACACTATTTCCCTGATCTCTTTTTCCTGTAATATCTAACAAATATATAGCAGCTTTTATTCCCTTTTGCAAAATGTCTGTTCTCTTAACTCCTTTTTTCTACTATAACTGTTAGAAAGTTAGTATGTCTACTCGATTACTTTTGTGTGTGTGTATCTGACAAGTTCACTGGCCTAGAGTTCTGTTATATTTTTTCATCTTTCATTTCCATGATAAGCAATATGTGCTACCTCAAGCTGTCTTTTAATGGCTTCCATATTTCCTTCTCTTTTTCATTGATATCCTTGTGATTGAAATATTATCATCTACCTCCAGGCCACTCAAGAGCTGTCACAGTTCTCATTCATCTTGAAACTTCGAAAATTGAAGTCCTTTACCTGCTCATATCTTTCTGTTAGATGTAAGATTTGTTGTAAGAAATTGCCATTTTGTTTTCAGATTACAGATAGGTGCTGAAGTGTATGCTACATTTAAGAATAAGTTCTCCTCCAAGGTTCTAAAAATTCCTTTTATCAACCACTGATGAACATGCTCTATGGATTTAGAAGGTGAAAAGCAGATCATCATGAATAAATACTTTACATAATCTGTTCCTCTAAAGAAAAGATAATATAAATTGTAACTGAAATGTTCAAAATACCTTTAATAAAACTTTTTTTAAGCAGAGTACTACAAGCTTTCAAAAAAGAGGAATGAGAAAACCCTACAGACAATGAATTTATAAAGATTTTTTATCCTCTACCTTTCAGGGAATCCCAAGCTATATTATTTCCTGCCTGGATTTATCTTTCTCCAACACTTTTTTTAGCCACTCTTCTCTTTACTTGTTCCCATAGAGAGAGTTGGAAGAATCCTAGGTTGAGAATCTCTTGTACTTTAGAGAAACATCTGACATTTTGTATACTCTTTTAAAACTTTCTGGGCTCATTTTATTTTGACTGAATAGTATCAACTACTGTTGAACATGTTAGCAATAGGAGGAACTAAAGAGAATAATGTCTATGGATTTTTCAAACTTTCTCAAAAAGGTGTTGAAATTGATTAGTATCTCTTCTCAGACTTAAAATATTTTGAACAAGAATTCAATCTGGCAAAAATAAGTCAAAATTCCCTTGGAAGTAAGAAAGTAAAAATAAAATTAAATGTTTTCTTCATGCCACCAAGTTAGAACTTTTAAGAAAGTATATGTAACAACTCATAATTGATCTTCTAGAGACAGATTACCTTTGAATGAATTGTCTAGTGAAATAAACTGTATGATTATTATCTACATCTTTGGATTTTCTTAAATATAAACAAGATTGAAATGAACATTTTTAGCAGTTGAGAAACAGTGTTCAGCAATGTCATGGAAATTCAACACACTGACATTTTTATGGAGAGACTACTCCTCATTCAAGAACATTTACCTGTAAACTCATCTTCAGTCTGCTGAGTAAGGCAGACATACTATTGGATAAAGATATTGGAGGCTTACAACAACTCTTTTTCATTCATACTCACATGGTGTTTGTGAGAAATAACTGCTAATAATAGGTTGTAGAGTGCAATGATGCAAAATTAATTACTTCCCTTAACAGACTGAGAATCTTTTTGGTCAGATTTCATTGTTTTTGTTTTTGTTTTTTGTTTTTTGTTTTTTAAGAAAGGTAGAGATTCATTCGAAAGATCAGAGCAATTTAAGAGTTCGAAAAAAAGAAAACCTCTCCTCCCTTCTGACACACACTACACACATACTTTCTTAAATTAGCACTTCAGAGAACTGTGCTTTGAGCATAAAGAAATGGTTGGGATTCAGAGTTTGACATCCAGAAAATAAGTTTTATGCATTTAGCAAGTAAAAAATTTAATTAAAGTGTCAATATCTATGATTACAAAATTATGAGGGTAACCATATACTTTGATAAAATTTATTCAATGCGTACTACAGAAATTTCTATCTATGTATTTTGACAATAAATTCTTCTCTCTTATTAAATTAATCAAATAAATAATGTTTTAGCTGTCCTACAGTCCATATCCATTGCATGCATGCATACATTATATCCCATGTTTTCCTGGCCTCAACCTCTTAAAAAAGTGAAATAAAAGAACCTTATTTAATAACAGCCTTTAGTGTATTGTGCTTGAAAATTCAGCCTCTACAGTATACAACATAGTGTCAAATTCCATCTCCTGCTTGTGTGACCTCAATTTTTTAACCTTTAAAATAAGAATAACATTTATATCTATCTTATAGTTGTTTATAAGATTAAGTGAGAAAAATCAACTAAAGCCTTATCAACTGGCACATCAGAATCGCTCATTAAATGTTCATCATTAGCATCATCTTCCTCTAACCTGGGACTGTATCTTCATTAGTAAAATTAAGTGACACTTGTACTTGCTAGTTGTAGGCATTACTAATCTTTATTCTTATTTGAAATAGGCTTTTGCCTTTATATATTTTTGAGGTATTCATAATACCAAAACATTAGGAATTAACATAAGCATTATGAATTCATAATACCAAAACATTATGAATTAACATTAGTAATATGTATGTTTACATGATGAGTATAAATTTTAGCGTGTGAAAGTTAAAGTCGTGTCCACCAGGTTAGGTACACATGTGTAAGATAAAAAATGGTTTCGGTGTTCTGGTTAAGTGACTAGATTTTTGTTTTATTTTATTTTTTGGAGTCAAGATTTCTGATAATCTTATTGTAATGGCCTGCTGAAATGTGAAAGAGTTAAAGAATAATTAAAACCTGAAACTGGACAAAGGAAGTCTATAACTTAGGCCTAGTTTCTGGAACCCCTAACCACATTCTGTTAATCATGAAACTTGTAACAATGAGCTCATACGCTAACTGCCAATTTTAGCCTGTGTAACCCTGCTTGCTTGCATGGCATGAAAAATAATCAATTGTATATAAGCTGAAAATTACTGTTTGGCCATCGCCCATGGGAACACTGGCTATTACCCATGGGAACATAGGCAATCACCCATAGGAACATAACATTCTAACAACAAGCTTTCTGCTTCTGTACTTCCCGCTTGCACACCTGAGCAGTGGTGACAGCTAGTGATTAGAAGAAAGATGGACTTTGTGTTTAAGACAGAATGAGGAATGGGATTTGGGGCTTAAAATCTTGTATCTGGCAATTCGGGGCTGCTCCTTTGCAAGGACAGCCGCCGGCTAATAAAACTGTCTCCTGGTTAGAGCACTCAAGTTGGGTCTGGTTATTCTGGACACAACACTTATCAGAACATACACATTATATTATTTTTTAAATCTATCATTCTTAATTGTTTTTACTGATAGAGTTGGTAAGGCTCTCTACTTTGCTGGAAAGAGACTAGCCAGAGGCATGTGAAGTCCTCTTCTGAGGAAACTAGGGACTTCAGAAAAGGAGAGCAGGTAATTCTAGAAGTATAGAAGCCCAGTGAAAATTCAAGTAAGATAAACAAAGAAATTCTTGTGTGAGTTCACTTAAAGATTCATGGAATAAGTTTGCATTACAATTTGAATTACCACTTGTCAGTTTCAAGTAATAGTGAAAAGTTGTATAGCATACATCAGCAACTCTGCTTCTAGGTATATATTCTTTATCATATACATATGAAGATAGAGTCAAAAAAGCTTATTACCAAATTATTTGAACTATTAATCACTAGAAAAAAATTATTCTAAAATATATATAGGAATGAATATACATTAGCATGACTTGATCTTAAAGAAACAACAAAGATGGGTAAAAAAATAAAGTTTAAATATAACTTGTGTCAATTATATCACACATATTTTTAAAATCATAGAAAACAGTACTACATATTGTTCATAGGTACATGTATTATGTAAATAGGTAATTTAAAAACATAATTCATGAAATGAATAGCAAGCTCAGGCTATTCAAGGAACCTAATTGGGAATGAAATAAGGTATCAATGGGGAGAATGAATGCATATATTCATTGATTGTAAAATGTAAAAGTTATTTAAGATTGTTGTTAAATGATTTGTACTTTTTATATATTATTTTGTCATAAAAATGCCATAAGCCTCTAGAGAAATAGAAAGTAAATTTAAATAATATCCACAGTAAAGTGAAAAACAGGACCAGAACATTGAATTATCTGACTAAAGAATTATAAATTGATTAACTAAAATTTACCACTTTGTATCAATATGTCATGTACTACCTTAAAGTAAGCTTTGAATAAGGTTGCTTCGGTGCTTGCTTAGAGTTATGGATCCTAATACTGACATTTATTTATCTTTGCTTATCACAAGAAATAATAAATTTATGACATGTTAAAAGGCATATAATTTATATTTCTTGGTAAATTAGCAACAAACATTTTGATTTTATAAACACGTTGTATTTTCTTTTTCCATTTCTGTTTTAATTAGTTCAGTCTTGACCTCATCATTTTAAAAATATTACAAAATTCTATAATCTTTGAACTTGCTATTTATTTATCCATGACTTTATGTATCAGATGCCTGCCAGAAGTGCAAAGTACAAAGAAGAGCTCTTAATAACTCTTCACTTTGCATTTCCTTTGTTTAAAACTTTGTTCTATTTTCAAAATACTTGATTTCCATCTTTTTATTTTTGCCATTGGAAAAAAGTCTAAAGGCTTAAGATTCCTGCACTAAGTCATGCTGTCATTCCAGAGGTAATGTTATTCACTTGCACATTAAATAATGCATTATTTTAAACACTCTAGAAACTATTAAGGTGACACTCTTTGGTCTATATAGCAATTATTCCCCCAAAAATATGTTTTGTACAATGGTGACAGTGATTGCAACAATAAAGCATTTATATAGGCAAATTAGTTACAGAAAAATAATTTAGTTGTTTTAATGGGGAAAAAAAAAACAATATGGTCTAGAATATTGTCTGACATATTACTTGCAAATATATTTGCCAAATTTTCAGAATATTATTAAAATGTGTCCTTAAATATAAAATTCAAGGTAGTTAGTAATAGATATCCAACTAAATGAAAAATCTGGTTTCTGGAAAAACAATGTTACTAAAATCTGTGTGTTTGTGTGAATATATAAATATATACATTGAAATATATAAAAATATGTTATATACATATAAAATTTTATACATACACATACATAAAAGTTTATGTGCATATATCAATATCCAGGAGAACACAAAAATGAAGAGATGAGGCCAGCTTTTAAAGTTGCTATTGCTTTGAGCTAAGAATCTGAGAAGCAATTTTGAGACCCCCAGAGATGAAAACCAAAAGTTGAAGTCCAGAATCATTGAAACCTTGGGAATCTGGTAAATGATTTTCTGCTTATATTTAACTATATGTGTTATCTATAGTGCACAGCTGCTCCCTAGGAGTAAACTAATAAAAATTAAACAAGGTCTTGCAGACACGGCATCCTGGTTTCAAGTCATTTTGGTGACCCAGTAAATATCAACTGGTGAAATGGCGAAACTGGTTTAGAGTAATTTTAGATTGCTAGTTCCCTCACATGGCTATCGATATAAAAGAAAATTCTCTCTGAGAGAACGTAATATTCTTCTAATTCTAAAATTATGTCATGAACATTTCTAAAATGCATTTCCTAGTACACAGCTAAGATAATCTAAGCATAAAATGAGAGAAATCAATGTGACTGAGAACCAACAGAAATTATTGACAGGTACAAGCCAAATGAAATTCCATGTAGTAAAAGAACATTCTTTCTATTGAGGAGAAAAGCTTACCTTAAAAATGTCACCAAAGAACTAAAAAATATAAACAAGACATTGCAGATTTGCATGAGGACCAACTAGAAATTTTAGAAGTGAAATACACTATAACCAAGGCAAAAAACTCAATAGATGGGATTAATAGCAGTGTTAGAATTAAAAAAATAAAAATAATAAAAAAAAAGTTTCCAGGTTGAAGCACAGAGAAAGATTAAAAAATTGTGAAGAGGGAAGAGACACAGAAAATGCAGTGATAAGATATAATATGTTTTTAATTAGAGTCAGCATAGATGAAAGAAAATGTAGTAGAAAAAATACATTTTTTAAAAAAAATTAATGAGACTTTACTCTAACTGATAAAAGATAGCATCTAGAGATTCAAGAAGCCAAAAGAATTTCAGAGTTAAATAAAAAGAAACCTATTTCCAAACACATCATTTGAATCTAAAATAAACATAAAAACATAAAATTTAAAACAGATTGTGTTTAAGTTAGCAATAGTTAGCAATCATTATTATGCTCATCAATGACTTCTAACAGCAAAATGAAAGCAAGATAGCAGAATTTTATTTTAATATATTTATTGAAAATAATTGACAACCGCAATTCTAAATACAGCAAAAGATATTATTTAAGAAAAGGTATATAAAGTGCATTTCTAGACAAACAAATCCTGATAAGATGCACTGTCAGCAAACCTGTCATAAAGTGAATATTTATAGCTTTCTTCAAAAAGTATTTTTGAAGAAAATAATTTATCAGTTTGGAGCTGGAGGAAGGAATAGAGAGCAACAGAAATGGAAAAGTATACATTCACCATGACAGACCCAATGCTGGGTCATTAAACACACTTCAACATATTTAAAATAATAGAAATCATACAATGTCTACTCTGAGACAACAATACAATATGACTAGACATCAATAACAGAAAGATAAGTGGAAAATCCCAAGATATTTGGAGATTAAACAACATGCTATGAAATAACACATGGGCCAAAGAAGCAATCATGAGAAGATTTTAAATATTTTAAATGAAATAAAAATAAAAACACAACTTATCAATATTTGTAGGATGCAGTCCAAACAGTGCTGAGAGAAATTTATAGAATTAAATGCATGTATTAAGAAAAAAAAGAGAGATCTAAAATCAGTTGGCTAAGGTTCCACTTTAGAAAACTAGAAAAAGAGAAGCAAATTAAATTCAAGGTAAGCAGAGAAAATAAATGAGAAGAAATCAATAAAATTGAAAACAGGAAATCAATAGGGAATATCAATGGAACTAAAACCTGGTTTTTCAAAAAGATCAATGAAATTGACAAGACTCTAGCCAGACTAAGTATGAAAAAAAGAGCAAGGACACAAGTTATTGAGATTAGAAATGAAAGAGAAGACATTACTACAAACCCATGGACATTAAAAGGATAATAAAGGGTCACTCTGAACAATGTTATACCCACAGATTTGCTAACCTAGAAGAATTAGACAAATTTCTTGAAAGATATATTTTACCAAAATTTATGTGCATATATAAGAAGAAATGCAAGAATAAATAGACTATTTGAATAAATCTGCATCTTAAAGATGTTGAATCAATAATTAATAACTTTCCAAAACAGAAATCACCAGGCCCAAATGGATTCACTGGTGAATTTTATCAAAGATTTAAGGAAAAAATTGTACCAATTCTCTGCAGTCTCTTTCAGAAGACAGAAGCAGAGGGAATATTTCCTAAATCATTTTATAAAGCCAGAATTACCCAAAACTAAAAGCAGACTAAGGTATTACAAGAAAACTACAGACCGATGTTTTTCTTGAATGTAGATGCAAAAATTCTCAAAAAATATTAGTGAGTTGAATCCAACAATGAATGTAAAATATTATATATATGACAGAGTGAGATATACTCTAGATATGCAGGGCTTGTTCACTATTTGAAAATCAATTAATGTAATCCATCATATCAACAGGTGAAAAAGGAAACATATAATTATATTGATAGATATAGAAAAGGCTTTTGATAAAACACAACACCAATTTCAGACCAAAACTCTCAGTAAGCTAGGAATAAAGGGGAATTCAAACTGATAAAGAATATTTAAGAGTACATCTAACATTATACTAAATGGTGAAAAATTGGAAGCTTTCCCACTAAGATCACAAACAAAGCAAGGATGTCTCCTGTCACCACTGTTTTTCAACATCATACTAGATATTCTTGCTAATGCAATAAAGTAATACAACAAAATACAACAAAAGTTTGGGAAGAAAAATAAACAAATAAACAACAGTTTCTGTAGATGACATAATTGTAAAAAATGAAAAAGAACACACAAAAAATGTCTAGAATTAAAAAGTGATTATACTAAGGTTGTAGAATACAAGTTTAATATACAAAAGTGAACCACTTCCTCTATACCAATAATAAAAAACTTGGAAATTGAAATTAAAAACAAAATATCATTTGCATTAACACCTCCTCACACATGAAACAGTTAGGCACAAATCTAATAAGATATATACAAGATATGTATAAGGAAATCTATAAAACTCTAATGAATACAAAGAGGAACTACATACATGCAGATATTCCATATTCAAAGATATAAAAAATCAATGTTATCAAGATGTCATTCCTTTCTAAATTGATCTATAGATTTAATGAAATCCCAATAAAAATTCCTACAAGTTATTTTGTGGATATTGACCAACTCATTCTAAAGTTTATATGGAAAGGCAAAAGACCCAGAATACCCAACACAATATTGAAGAAAAGCAAAGTTGGAGGACAGGCACTATTTGACTT
>NW_011888917.1:64478-75174 GCF_000151845.1 Pteropus vampyrus
GAATTAAAAAGTGATTATACTAAGGTTGTAGAATACAAGTTTAATATACAAAAGTGAACCACTTCCTCTATACCAATAATAAAAAACTTGGAAATTGAAATTAAAAACAAAATATCATTTGCATTAACACCTCCTCACACATGAAACAGTTAGGCACAAATCTAATAAGATATATACAAGATATGTATAAGGAAATCTATAAAACTCTAATGAATATAAAGAGGAACTACATACATGCAGATATTCCATATTCAAAGATATAAAAAATCAATGTTATCAAGATGTCATTCCTTTCTAAATTGATCTATAGATTTAATGAAATCCCAATAAAAATTCCTACAAGTTATTTTGTGGATATTGACCAACTCATTCTAAAGTTTATATGGAAAGGCAAAAGACCCAGAATACCCAACACAATATTGAAGAAAAGCAAAGTTGGAGGACAGGCACTATTTGACTTGAAGACTTGCTCTAAAGTTATAGCAATTAATTAAGAGTGTGGTACTGGCAAAAGAATACACCAATGAATCAATGGAACAGATTAGAGAGCCCTGAAATAGACTCTTATAATGGATGAAAATGTGTAGCACAGAGGTTTTTTTAGGTCAGTGAAAATATTTTGTATGATACCACAATGAAAAATACATGTCATTATACATTTGTTCAAACTCACTGAATGTACAACACCAAGAGTGAACCATAGTATTGTAATGTAAAGTATGGACTTTGGATGATAATAATGTGTCAATGTAGGTCTATAAATTTAAAAAAAAAAATAGTGTACTGTTCTGGTAGGGGATGTTGCCAATGGGGAAGGTTATGTACGTGGTGGGGGTAGGGGTTACAGGGAAAATTTCTGTGCCCTTCCCTTAATTTTACTGTGAACCTTAAACTAAAAAAATAAAGTCTTAATGTTTAAGTATACGGGCAAATCGAATGAACATTGGCTACGTAACTATAGCAGTAATTCATTATAAGGTTTAAAAAGAATTACAATATAATATAGAAAAATAGCATTTAAATTGAGAAGAGGCATAAAGCCAGTGATGTTTGTCCTCCATTCAAATTCCCCAGATTCTCCCCTCACCCTAATTTCTGTTAGCCTTCATTCTCAATTTCCTGAAATCCTTAGCCAAAAATTTTGGTCACTGGAGTGACTAGTGACTAATTAATGGTAAAAGAATGTATAACTTCTGAACTAATGGAAAAAATGAATAATGAAAATAATCGAATCAAAAGAATGAAAGGAGGAAAAAAAATCATAAAACTGGCAGGAGAAATAAAAAGCATATTGTAAGATAGTAAATTTAAAATAAAATATATCACTGGTTGCATTTTTAATTGTACAAACATAATGTGTAACAAAAAGAACTAAATACATTGAAAGCATGCTGTACTATTCCATTCATATTCAATTCAAAAACAGTCATACATAAATCATAGTGTTTAGGGGTTTATTCTTAGGTAATAAAACTATAACAAAGGAATACAAGACTAATTTCCTAAAGAAGTGAGGAAGAAATGTCAGCATAGTGATTATCATGATAAGGGAGGGAAAGATGTGTATATCGCAAGGAGCATAGTGTGTGATGGTTAATTTTATGTGTTAGCTTGGCTTAGCTCTCATGCCCAATTGTTATTGTGATGTTGCTGTGATGATATTTTTTAAATGTGTTTACAATCATTTATAATCAGTTGACTCTAAACAAACAGATAACTTTCCTTAATATGGGTGGATGTAAGCCAATTAGTTTAAGTCCTTAAGAATAAAAACAGGTTTCTTAGAGATTTCTGGCTCAAAACTGTAACATAGAAATACTTAAAAAACAAACAAACAAACAAACAAACAAAACAAAACAAACAAAAAAACCCTGGTTCCCAGACTTCTGGTCTGCTATATGGATTATGTATAGATTGAAGACTATACCATCAACTCTTATCAGAATTTTCAACCTGTTGGTTGCCCCTACAATATTCAAACACATTCAAAAAATTTTAAACAATGACAGAGGCCTACAAGGAGAAACTCTGCAGTCAATAGCTACATGAGCCAATTTTTAAAAATAAATCTCAATTTCAACCTTTCTTTTCTCTCCCTCCCTCGCTTCTCCCTCTCTCCGTAAGAATATGCATATACATGGGTGTATGTATACATTTAAATTATATATCCTCTCTCTATGTATATAAATATAGATAGATATAGAAATAGATATAGATTATATAGATACTATAGGTTTGGTTTCTTTGGAGAATGCTGACTGATAGAGTAGGCTTCTGGGTTGCTGGCTGTATTTTATTTTTCACCTGTGTGATGGTTATATGGGTATTTTTAAAAAGAATTCATTAAGTATTATTTATTTTATGCCTTTTCTGTGTATTTTGCTATTCCACAATAAAAAGTAAAGCAAAAATAAATAAGAAGGAAAAAGAAGGGGGGGCACCCCTCACCAGGAACTTAGATATGAACTTTAATGAGAGAATGGTCAATTTATATACTACACTTCATCATTTGTCTACATTCAGATTTTAAATAGTGTCAGAAGCCTATGAGGAGAACCTTCAGCACTGCAGCCAATCATGAAAGTTAATACACTGAACTCCTCTTCAACAAGGGTAAAGTCCTTATATCTATGCTTCTCACTGCAGCTTTTACTTCATACACTTACCTGCTTAACCTTGACCTATCATGACCTATTTATGATTCCTTGCACCTGAGGTAATTTTCTTTCACTTCTTTATTCCCAGTGGCACAGACCAGGTTACAGCAGTAAGTAGTTCCATGGTTTCCACAGACAGAGCTCTTCAAGTCAGTCAAATTAAAGAATACAAATTAATCAAAAAAAGTAGAAAACCAATCATTAAAGTAGCTTTAGACAGTACATAAATTTAGAAATTACCAAAAGTTTAACAAACACAAATTCATTTAAAATCTAAAATTAATCATGTAAGCTTAATATCATTATTTTCATTTTAGAGTTGTGGAAACTGAAGTTCATAGAGCATATTTGATGATTCCATGTCACTCAGCTACCAACATGAGACAAATAAACTTAGACTCCAGAGCTTCTGTCATTCAGATCCAGCTTATTGCATTGTATTTACCAGTGGTGTTAGCTTCAAATAGTGCTAGTTCATTTAAGTGACTTTCAGGACTGATAGGGTGCATAAGCATATTAAAATCCCTCATTAGAATAATTTTTATATAGCAATTTACACTTTCAAAGTGTTTTACATTTGTATTTTTAGCCAGTCTCCAAAGTCCAAATATTGGTATTAATCTTGCTGTGTTTTTGCATATATTAGTACTAAAGTTTTCCAGTTGAGAGCACTCATGTTTGAAAAGATTTAGTGAATTGTCCAAAGGATAACTTCAGACTTAAATCTAGATCACTTGAATTCTAAGCCTGTACTCAGTCCACTATAGTACATACAATTATATTGTTAGAAATATCTTTCTAAATTTTGTAAACCCCTTTGAAAATCATGTTACTATGCTTGCATAGTTACAGTGGTATTAATTGTAAAAGCAAATACATATTTAATTTTTATAGTGTCTGAAAAAGTATCTTTACTAAGCCCTGAAGTTCTAAAACCAATGCTATAAGTTAGGATGGAAGAGGTAAAGCTAGGCTGATATTTGTCTTTAATAATAACTATGCACTTTTATTAATTTGAATTTCACTAATTCGTGCTTCACAATAATTCTTTTAGGTCATTTACTAAGCTGTAATAAAATGGCCTGAGCTTTGACTTATCTATAATGAATGGATTGGTAGGGAAATTAATACTTGCCCAGAAAAGATTGAAATGACTGAAAAGAATGTAAGGACTATTTTTAAGTGTCCATGCACCCGAGAAATCATTTACATGCAAGCAACTGATGAGCCAATTTCAAGTCATTCTTATCTATTCATTGAAGCTAGTCAGCTTTAGAACTCTAGTACTCTGTTAGTCTAATTCCAATTACAGTACATGACAGAGAGTATTGTAATACATTTTGTAAAAAAAAACTCAGAAAATTCATTTCATTAAAAATAAAACCTACAATTTAGACCTTTTATTAAGAGAAACTAATCTAGATTGGAAACCAGATTAATAAGTTTTCTTTATGACTAAAAACTTTTTGTTCCTTGATATATTAAATAATGGAGAAAACATGATCTAGGTTACAGTTTCTATTATTGGGATTAATTACTTTTTTAACTAAGAATTTGTTTTGGTTATAACTTTAATTATCCAATGAATATTTATTTGCACTTCTGTAAGTATATAGAAATTTAACAAATTTTCATTTTTAAACTTAAGACCAAGTCAAAGAATATATAAGGTACACAAGCGAGGCTGTTTTTGTAAGCATTTAAAATAATCTAAGGAAAAATGAGCAAATATTAGTACAAATCAAGTCATGGGATCGAAACTATGCCTAGTAGATAATTGATATACTGTGTTCAGAGTTATTATCAGAGAAATGGTCAATGAATCAATACATGAAGAATTTCCATGTTTATTAAAGCCTACTGGAGGTAGGGTAAAAGATACATGACTCGAACATTTTGAGTTCTGATACTGTCACTTAAGAACTGTATGGTTTTCTGCAAATTAACTTTGTGCCACTCTATTTTCTTTTCTTAAAAACCACTGAGAATAGTTCCTGTATATCCCAATCCTATGAAGTTGTTGTGAAGATAAAAAATATCAATGCATTCTGAAAATGGTAAGTTGCTCTAAAAATATAAGGCATAAATTAATTTTAGAAGTAGCCTACTACACGATTAACTTGACCTAGAAAAATTCTGGCATTAGTGGCTTTAAACAAGTTAAGGAAGATGACTTTATTTCTCCCATATCTGCTGAGAGCTCGTTGTCCCGCACCAGCTGAAAAACTGTCAGACATGAGACTCTGACCAAGAATGCTGGCAAAACGCAGGATGGAGTGACTTTGAAAATAGCAGATCCAGAAGCAACAACATGATTTTATTAATTGCCAGCTCACAGGACTCTAAAAATGTATTTCATCACTGGAGAGATAATTGTTAATATATAAGACTCCCAAGAACAGTGTTTTCCCATCATCATGATATAAGTTTATACATGATGTCATCACAATATTAACTTCGATTTTATGACTGAGTTTATATTCTCTGTGGTTTAAAGTAGATTTATTTAATCTTTTTTGCTATAGACCAAGTTGGTTACCTAAGCTCCAAATAAAAGCAACATTGGTTTATTCTTTTGATGCTTCTTTCCATAGAAGCTTCACACGTTTCAGGGATGACACTAAGATAAATTATAAAAATAATACCAATGGAATAAAGAACACAGGTATAACATGGGTTGTAAGTTATTCTGACAGCCCAAGGCAACAAGCTGAAAACAATTTGTACAGGAATATTTCAGAAAGAAATCATTCTCCAAACACAGAGCTAGAAGTTCCATGGAAAATTACACATGTAAGTGAATTTAAGTCATGAAAATTATTTATCTGAGAATTGCAGCTGGCCATGTGACTCAAGGTATAAATTAGATAATTTCCCACTGAATCAGAATCTATCTAATAATATAGAGAATAGGATACTAGTTCTTATTTTTGGAAACTTCACTGGATTTAGGTTTCTTGTGGAAACTTGAGTTTCTTTTAGGCTGCAGTTGGAGGAAAAAATCGTAATTCCAATTCCAATTTAAATAATCTCGAGTGAGTAAAATAAATTCCATGTCTTATTATTTTCTTTTTGAATAAGAGAACTGCTAATGGGAAAAATATTATTTCTCAAATGCTTTGTTAAAGTCATCTGATAAAGTCATATATCTCAAATAGTCAGAAACTGCTAAGTGCTAAACAATGTTCACTAAACTGGAGTTCTAAAATACTGCATTGTATTATTTGTACAGGTGAAATTTTTTTCTATTTATTTTTGAAGAATTATTGAATTTTTATGTAGATTGTTTCTCATTGTTTTAATGGCCCACTCCCATGAAAGGACATGGAGATATTCTCTCCAATAATTTTCTGGACCCCTTTTTCTTCTTTTGCCCTGCCTTTCTTCTGTCAGTCTTTTATCTTTCATTTCTGTCTTCTATAATAAAACATTGCTGGGCAAAACTCTTCCTGGATCAGCACTAGTGTTCTGAAGGAGCTGTCATTTTCTTTGTCTACAACTTTTTATATTTCAATGACTTAAGAAAATGCTTCCTAGCCCAACTCCCCTGAGTTCAGCAAATATGTGTCTACTGCTATTGTTATTTCTGTTCCTAATTGCTAATAGGAAAAAAAAAAATCTAAGCAGTAGAAACTTCAGACAATGCTACTTTATTAAGGGAGCGTCCTATAGCCTTTGTAGAAAAATTGAATTTTCTTTGCTCTGTCTTTACTATATGAGATAGAGTTAAGGAATTATAGTTAAATACAGTGGGAATCAATATGTTGAGCTGAGTACTGTTTAGGAGTATTTTCCCATTATTCAAAAAAGTCTCTTCTATAATTGCCTGCCTGGTTTCAAATCCTGTCACTAACACAAACTATGATACTGGACATATAACATGAATTCTGTTCTCTCATTTTCTCCTTCTGTAAATGGGAATAAAAATATCATATGTATAAGATAGTAGTTAAGATTAGAAGAGTAGGACTGAAGAAACATGGCAGAGTGAGAGGTGAACCCAGATCTTTCCCCTTGAAACAACAATAAGCTGAACATCTAAAACTCAACAAAAAACACTCAAACTGCACACCAGCACATCTGAGCATGGGATCTGCATGTAAGAACTACCACCAGTCAGAACCTTGGGTGTCGGGCGGTGGACTGGGAGAAATAAAGAGGCAGGCTCTCGCTGCCGCTGGACCTCCCTATAGGAGTAGGGGGAGAGGAGAAGGTGCAGAGAGTTCCCTGAACAACTCTACCTTGGAGTGCTCTGAGCTCCATGCAGCCGGCAGCATGGCCTAGTCATTAGGGAAGAAAGCAGAGAAGCAGGAGGGCAGAGAAACAACAGTTGATTTTTACCAGTTATGGTTGCAAAATGGAAGCTGAGCCGCAGCCCCCAAACACCAACCCAGAGGGTCTCTCTCCCGATATCTTCCAGACCAATCACCATGGAGCCCAGGGGAATATGAGCAAATGCTACCAAAACTGTCACTAACACTGACAGGGACTGAGACTGAGAGTAGTGAGTGCCATTAAACATCTAAAAGAAAAAAAAGTCATTATTAAGGCTTTATATAAGACAGGGATCTAAGAGTCTTAGACATCACCTACTGGAAACCAAAAAAAAAAAAAAAAAAGGGCACCTTATTTGCAGCAGGCTAGAGAGAGATCTTTATATAATAAATCTTCTTTCAGGAAAAACAGCAGACTACACTTCCATTAATGCTCAGGCGCAGAAATAGTCCATTAAACCATGAACAACCAAGGTGACAAGCATCTCAGAAAGAAAGAGAAAAATCTCCAGAAAATAAGTTTGCAGACATAGAAATATGCAACTGAAATGACAGAGAATTCAGGATGGTACTTCTGAAAAGACTCAGAGAGTTCCGAAACAAGTAATATCGACAATTTCAGGAATTGAAAAAACACCTAGATGAGAAGAGCAAGAAGATTGAAACCTTCAAAAAGAACTATATAGATCATCTGGAGATAACACACACACACACACACACACACACACACACACACGCACGCACGCACACACACACACACTGAAAGAGTTGAAAAAAGAAATATCAAACTTGGGAAATAGAGCTGACCAAATGGAGGAAAGGATTACTAATATCGAAGACAGAAATATAGAAATAAATCAGAAGGAAAAGAAAGAAACCGAAGTATGAAAAATAATGAAAGAGGAATACAAGAACTAGCTGATACCATCAAGAGAGGAAACATAAGAATAATGGTCATTATTGAAGGTGAGGAAAAGGAGCAAGGACTAGAAAGCATTTTCAGACAAATAGTTGACAAGAAGTTCCCAAATCTAAGGAATGAGCATGAGCTTGGAATTCAAGAAGTCAAGAGAGATATATACACACACATATATATATGACCATCCTTTTCATATTTGTAATGGTAACCACACACCAAAGATTCAGAACTGAAGTATATAACATAAAACAAGAAGAACCAGAGGGAACCCCACAAAAGCCAACCAAAATAAAGAAAACAGAACACAGGGACAAGGAAGCGATGGAAACACTTAGCTACCAGAAAGCAAAAGGTGACACGGCTATGAGAAGATCTCATATTTCAATAATCACCCTAAGTGTAAATGGACTGAACTCAACATTAAAAAGGCACGGAGTTGCAGAATGGATCAAAAAACAGAACCCAACCATATGCTGCCTCCAGGAGACACATCTCAGCTCCAAAGACAAATATAGACTCAAAGTGAAAGGTTGGAAAATGATACTTTAAGCAAATAGCGTTCAGAGAAAAGTGGGAGTAGCAGTACTAATATCGGATGAAATAGACTTAAAAATAAAAAAGGTAAAGAAAGATACTGAAGGACACTTCATAATGATAAAGGGAATCATGCACCAAGAAGATATAACACTTAATATCTATGCTCCCAATCGGGGAGCTCTGAAATATGTAAAGCAATTACTAACAGAACTAAAGGGAGAAACAGACCAAAACACTATCGTAGTAGGAGACCTAAATACCCCACTGTCTGATATGGATAGACCATCCAAACAGAAAATCAATAAGGAAATAAGATTTCTTAAATGATGCATTAGACCAACTGGACATAATTGATATATACAGAGCCTTCCATCCCAAAACAGCTACTTATACATTCTTCTCTAGTGCACATGGAACATTTTCAAGAATCGACCACATACTGGGACACAGAGATAGCCTCAACAAATATAAGAGGGTTGAAATCATATCAACCATATTCCCTGATCAGAATGCTTTGAAACTAGAGATCAACTGCAAAAAGAAGTCAGGAAGAACCACAAATACATGGAGATTAAAAAACATGCTACTGAAGAATAACTGGGTCAGAGAAGAAATAAAGAGAGAGATCAAGAGATACATAGAAATGAATGATAATGATAGTACAACATATCAAATTTTGGGACAGCGGTTACAAGAGGAAAGTTCGTACCATTACGGGCCTATCTCCAAACACAAGAACGAGCCCAAATAAACATCCTAGTGCTTCATCTTAAAAGAAAACTAGAAAAGGAAGAACAAATGAAGCCAAAAGTCAGCAGAAGGAAAGAAATCATCAAAATTAGAGCAGAAATAAATGAAATCGAAAACAAACAAATAAACAAAAACAACAGAAAAAATAAATGCAACGAAGAGCTGGTTCTTTGAGAAGGTTAATAAAATTGACAGACCCCTGGCTAGACTCACTAAAGAAAAAAGAGAAAACAGATCAAATAAGCAAAATCAGAGAAGAAAGAGGGGAAATTGCGACTGACATCGCAGAAATACAAAGGATCATACAAGAATACTATGGAAAAGTATATAACACCAAATTTAATAACCTAGATGATCTGGACCAGTACTTAGAAAAATACAAGCTTCCTAGACTGAATGAAGAAGAACTGGAAAATCTAAATAAACCAATCAGCAATATGGAAATTGAAACAACCATTAAAAACCTACCAAAGTAAAAGTCCAGGACAAGATGGCTTCACCAGTGAATTCTACAAAACATTCAAAGAAGATTTAATACCTATTCTCCTCAAACTCTTCAAAAAATCAAAGAGGAGGAAATACTTCCCATCTCATTTTATGAGGCTAATATTACCCTGATACCAAAACCTGGTAAAGATAACACACCAAAAAAGAAAACTTCAGGCCGATATCTCTCATTAACACAGACGTGAAAATCTGACGAGAACCAAATACAGCAACATATTAAAAAGATTATAAACCACGATCAAGTTGGCTTCATCCTAGAGGCACAGGGATGGTTCAACATAATGCAAATCGATTAATGTGATTAACCACATACACAAATTAAAACATAAGAATAATATGATCATATCAATAGATGCAAAAAAAGCCTTCAACAAGATACAGCATCCATTTATGATCAAAACACTTCACAAAATCGGTATAGAAGGAAAGTACCTTAACATAATAAAGGCCATCTATGACAAACCCTCAGCCAACATTATACTTAATGATGAAAAACTAAAAACCTTCCAAGACCAGGAACAAGGCAAGGCTGTCCACTGTCACCACTGTTATTCAATATCACATTGTAGGTCCTAGCGAGTGCAATCAGACAAGAGAAAGATACAAAAGGCATTCAAATAGGAAACGAAGAAGTCACTGTCACTATTTGCAGATGACATGATTCTCTATATAGAAAACCCTAAAGACTCCACAAGAACACTACTAGAAACAATAAGCAAATACAGTGAAGTCTCTGCATACAAAATCAACGTTCAAAAATCCATAGCGTTCCTATACTCTAATAATGAAGTGTCAGGAAAAGAAATGGAAAAAATAACTCCTTTTGCAATTGCAACAAAAAGAATAATATACTTAGGAAAAAATCTAACGAAACATGTGAAGGACCTATATAATGAAAACTATAAGACCCTATTAAAAGAAATCGAAGAAGATACAAAGAAATGGAAAGACATTCTGTGTTCTTGGATTGGAAGAATCAACATAGTTAAATGATCATATTACCTAAAGCATTATGCAGATTTAATGCAATCCCCATCAAAATCTTATCAGAA
>NW_011888917.1:76193-78628 GCF_000151845.1 Pteropus vampyrus
CAACCGAAGCGTCCTACGATAGATGATCGGCTAAAGAAGCTGTGGTACATATATACAATGGAATATTACTCAGCCATAAGAAGAGATGAAATACTGCCATTTGCGACAATCTGGATGGACCTTGTGATAATGTAGCTAAGCGAAATAAACCAAACGGAAAAAGTTGAAAATCCCATGATATCACTTATATGTGGGATATAAACTTAAAAGCAACAAATGAACAGGACAACCAAACAGAGACTCATGAACATGGACAATAGACTAGCGGTTACCAGAGGTTAGGGGGTGGGTGAGGAGGGGGAGGTAGATGGAGTAAAGGGTGTCAACTTATAGTGTAAAGCTATATATGCCTTACTATTAAGTTATACAGATGAAATTTATTGGATTTCATTAACCAATGTCACCATAAAAAATAAATTAATTAAAAAAAAGATTAGACGAGTTAATGGTTGCAATGATTTGGTGTAGTGTTTGAGATGGTAAAACTGTTACACATAAGTCATTATTTTTGTTATTCTATTGAATTAATGGTTGCAATGATTTAGAACAGTGTCTGACATGGTAAAAGTATTATGAAGATGTCATTATTATTGTTATTCTATATTCTACAACATATCATGTCACTTAAAGGAACTGTACTATTCCTTAGATGGAACACCTGCTAAGAAATATCTCATATCCAGTACACGTACTCTGTTTGAATACTAAATATATGTACTATCTCTGTACACAAATAGAATGAAATTCACACATTAAATAATCACTAATATGCTTCTAAGTATTTTGGTTAGCTGTTATAGTTTTCTCAATATGATTGGCAATTAGCTGGACTAATGAGAGATAAGGAGGCAAATCAAGAATTATTGGACAACATACTATGTGAATGGGCACTCTTAATGCTTCCACAATCTTTTTCAATCTCTATAGGGACAATGGGTCTTTCCCACTATGTTATTAGTCACCACATGGGTTCCATATGATGATACTGATGTCATTTCTGTGACTGCTTTCTTAAGAATTTAAAGAGAAGTATAGAGAGCTCCAATTCATCGTTGGGGCAGTGTCAAATATTTTAGCACAAATCTGAGCATATTAATGCATATCATACTGGGGGAGGGGATGGTGTCTAGAATAACTCAATTCGTTTTGACAAATAAAAATTGTATATGTTTATTTTGTACAAAAAATAAAAGAGCTCCAACTCAGAGGTCAGAGAAATCTGTGTTTGAATTTCGACACCACATCTACTTATCTGAGACATTGGAGGGCAATTACTTAGCCTCTCTGATCCTCTATTCCCTTTTCTGTAAAATGGGGATTATTATGCTCAAATAAATAAAACCTATCCTGCTCCTCACTTGAATCCTTTACCCTTCTGATACATGTCCCACAATAAATCCGTCAGCCTTAATCGAGTCTTGTCACGTTTCCCTGAAAATCCAAATCAATGGATTATATAACATGGTACATGGCACACAAAAACAATTTTATAAAATGTTTTTATCAAAATAAATTGTAGAAATAGACACCACATGAAAGAAAAAATTCTACACAAACATTGTATGAACCAAAGATACAGAATTTTTAATTTCTCCTATACAAGGTTTTTATATTCTAGTAAACATAATCTAAAAATAGATTTTTTATTTCAATTTATAGCTTATTGTTGTTTCAAGGGGAGAAATCTGGGGATGTCTCTCACTCTGCCATGTTTCCGAAGATCCTCTGAGTGTTAATTTCTAGGATATAGTTTATATACTGAGCCAGATTCTGCTTCTTGAAGTTACTTGTAGTTGAAGAAATAGATCAACCAGAGTGTGCATTAATTTGACATTTGTTCTTCAAGAAAATAAGATACATTTACCATCTAGTTTATGTAAGGCATCCTAAGAGATGTGCTGATGGGAAAGAAATTAAAAATAAAATAGTGGTCACAATTAAAAAATGAGACACCTTTAAATAAAACACTACAAATATCAGGAACCAGAGATACTAATTTATATATTCAGAATTACATTAAGTATATGGTTCTTACATCATTTCCCCCCCTAAGAATTTCACTAAAAACCTTAAAAATTATATTAGTCAATTTCTGTCTCTAAAGTTGTAGGAAATTATAAAGGCAAAGCAGGAAATTAATTTTTGGGAAAAAGTAAAATTACAAGAGCCAAGTGAATATGAGGTTAATTTTAGGAAAATTTTAAAAACAAAGTACACTGAGGTAACTGAAAATGAAGAGATCCATTTTCATAGTTTGTATATTTCTATAATATAATATTATGCAAAAGATTATAGATTTAACATACCTAAAGAAATTCCTTTCTCTCAATTTCAGCCTTGTCTAGATTCAAGTATGGCAAAGTCTCTTAAAATTCTGATTGCTGAGAAAAATAATTTTGAAAATTGCCTTTTAAAAATCTTTATTTTAAAATTAA
>NW_011888917.1:80019-114010 GCF_000151845.1 Pteropus vampyrus
CAAGTTTCATGATTAACAGAATGTGGTTAGGGGTTCCAGAAACTAGGCCTAAGTTATAGACTTCCTTTGTCCAGTTTCAGGTTTTAATTATTCTTTAACCCTTTCACATTTCAGCGGGCTATTACACTCCATAGCTTTCTTTGAATTTGTTAACATTGCCTTTGCACCTAGCTCTCTATAATATGATTTTAGTAGTGCCTTAACTAGGATGTTAAAAAAATCATTTATGTTGGTTCACTTTTTTAAAGTGAAAGCAAATAGCTATATTGGGACAACTGGCACCAAATGTGACTATCACAGGCCAGTGTGTATGTGTAATAACATTGCTCTAGCTTTTCTCTCTTGACAATCCAGCCTACCTTTTATTCAAAATTCATACAGGTTTAGTAGAAACTGACTGGGTTTTGATCACACTAGGAAACTTTTAACAATTTCCCATTATCTATGAGATGCAGGGAGATTAGTTTTTAATGAGGATTTTCTTCATAGCCACAAGCAGCCATTCTAGCTTCAGCTGTTACTATCTCTCCACATGTACTTAACAGGAAAATCAAGAGATGTGACATAATTATATAAAGCAAGTATCAGGGAAATATTTTCACAGTAAATTGTGTTGTTTCACAACACCACTCTTCCTGTTTTTATTCTTTAATCTTCCTGTCTTCTACCTCACTACTGTCACTTAAAGCACAACATGGGCTTTCTATATGCATTGTCTCCAGTGTAAGTTTATTATAGAAAGATGGAGAGGAAAAGCATAGCTCTGTTTTTTAGAGTTTGGTTTTATTCTCACTTTTGAGGACCTAAAGTAAAGACCATACATTTGAGAGAAAAATCTTTTGAGATTAGAAGAGCATGAGAACACAAAGCTAAGATTTATCTCAGGAACAAAATATTTCCAGTAGAATAGAAGAAAGCCCATATTGCTCTCCTGTCAGAAATATCAATAAGAAATTCTGGGACTAAGGTGGGGAGGAAGGAAGATGACACAACTTGGAGAACAGAAGAAGGGCTTAGCTAAGATAAGAAAATTGGGTCTGGTAGGACTATGAGCAAGAATAGAGTCCACATTATGGTCCCAAGAAAAATGAGCACTGTCTTTTCCTGGCTCTAAGCAAAGGTGGAAACCAAGTTCTCTCTAGTTGTTACTAGAAACAGGAAGGTATCTTGCCTGTGTTGACTGAAATATTATGGTTTATTTGGGTTTTTTTTTTTTTATGCTTAAATAGTGATGATCTCTCAGTTGCAGGAACCCAAATATTGCTGGTTAATAGGCCACCAAGAGCAACATAAAGAAATTGGTCTTGTGTGAGCTAAGTGATCTGAACTTCCCCCTTTAAACAACACTGAGAAGTACTGAGGAACTTGAATGCAGGAGGGGTGAACATGAAAGGAAAGGGGAACTCTTCTCAATCATTTTCTTTAATCTTCCACCTGCCTGTGAACCAAGATAGATGGGACCCAAAGTTGCCTCAGGACACCTTGTATTCTCTTATAGATATATTAATATCCCTCATCATCACTTTTTTGTGAATTTCATCATTTGCTTCTACTCATATTACCTGTTGGCCTTAACTATTATCCTTTGACCTCTTAGTGCTATATCTTACTCATCAGTAGATGAATCGATATAGATACAAGCTATTTGAATCGATATAGATACAAGCTATTTGTAATCTCTAATTGTTGACAGGCTTCATTATAGAAGTTGCAGTTTTAAGCATTACTACTTTTCAATGTCCATCTCTATTCCTTTCTTTGGTGAAGAATTCTTTAATAAATTCAACCATAATTAATTATTTCTTCCATTAAAATTGTACCCCATGTCTTCATTTATAATAAGCCTATAAAGTATCAGTCAGAAATGTTGGATATGATAAACCATCTAGTACCTGAAATAATAATACCAACATAATTTCTTTTTGAAGAAGAGATTTAATTCTTTTTATAACACCAAGTAGGATAAAGTCCTTAAAATGATCTCTCATGCCCCCTCTCATTACCCCTCACACAGTTTTTAAGGTGTTCTGAACTCTTAATGTTGTCAACATTCTGGAACAAGGATGCGTTTATTCTTTTCCCTTCCTCCTAGTAATTACCAGCCCTTCACGAAACTTCTGAAATCATCTTTGCTCTCTCAGAGTCCAGTTGTATCTTCATCTTCAGTGTTTCTATGGGCCAGGATGGGCAAACTACTGTGCGGGGAACTAAATTGTACCCGTTGGCCTATTCTTTTTTAATGGCCAGGGTTTTACATTTTTCATGCGTTATGCAAAAAAAGACTATACAGCAGAGACATTGTGTCACTTACAAAATCTAACTGTTAACAGTTAGGCTCTTCAGAGAAATAAAAAGTGTGCTGATCCCTACTCAGATCATTCTCATTACCACAAAATATCTAGTCTCACAGTCTAGGATTTGTAATGTCTTCTACGCAGATATGCACCAAATGAAGATTCTTGGGAGTCCTGAAAGGGACTCAACCGTAGTATATTAATTTTTGTAAATTCTTAAATCCTCAAAAACCCTTTGGTTTGTTTCAGTCCAATGGAGTCTCAGCTATGGTCAATATTTCTTTCTTTTTTATTTTTTAATTAAATTTATTGGGACGATATTGGTAAATAAAATTAATATATGGCCAATATTTAAATTAATGCTTTTTACTATCCAATTGATTACAGTTGAGATCAGGTCAGATCAACTGCTTTCTTGCATCTATATGTGTTTTACCTAGGAACATCATTGTTAAAAGTTAAATATCTACTTAAGCTCTTTTATCTGATAAATAATAACCTGAATGAAATATGAATTTAAAATATTTATTTATATTTATTTTCAAATATATGTTCATACCAAGAATTAGATCAATGGCTTACTCATTAGGTTCACATGAATAAATATACTTCAGAATTTGAAACTTCCCTTTATGTGACAATTTGTACTTATGCATATTTAAAAGATAATAAAAGGCAAAGTTTTGATTTCAACATATTCGATATTATAAAGCTAGCTTATTTTCTAAAACAAAGAATGATGTGTTTTTATTTAGGATTATTACACAATTATATTAATAATATTTCATCGAAAAGATTTTAAAACACATTTTTTTAAATAAAAGTTTTTTTTTTTTTCTGTCCAAAGAGTGGGTGACTACTGTTTCTATTCTCTGACAGGAGAGTTTCCATTATTTCCAAGGTTATATTATACCTCTGCTGAGAGAATGAGATAAACAGTCAATTCACTTAGAATAGAGTGACAGAAAGGCAGTTGCGTTCATTTAAAAACAGAAAATTTATAGGAAACATTTATCTCAAGGTGAACTATAAAATGCTGTTGTAAGAGAGTACATTATCCAACTAGTCATCGGCATATCCAAACAAATGAACAAACAAACATAAAGGATTAGGAGGGTTTAGGCAAATTTTCTTTTCAAGTGATATGCATTAAATAATGAACTTGGTTCTCTATGTGCTCAGAAGATGATTGGTAGGGTATCATTAACAATGTAAACATTAAATGCTATTAGTAATACACTCCTCCCATATTCATTGGTGTAGCAAATATAAATGCTGTACAATCACACACCTGCTACTTCCAAATACACATGCAGATGTTTATCATTCAAGCGATAGTTTATTTCCCTAGTGAGGATGCACTAAGCACTACCTGAGCCAAATTTTTAAGGAAACAGATGCCCCTTCCTCACCATCTTTCTGTTCATTGCAGCATATACTTATCACTCCACAGGAAACTGGTATTGGCAACCTCAGGATGCTAAGGATCATTAATTTGGGGCTGCCACTAGGAATATTCTTTTCCTAACACATCAAACATTATCTACATGGTTTTCTCTCACTGTTTCTCTATAGGGGAATAAAATTAGAAATTAGGTACAAGCTTTAAATGACTTCCACCTAACTGATTTATAGTAAATTAATGGTCTCAATTCAACTTGTAAAAAAATATTGCCTACTGCATATGTTAGTAGGCTACTCTTTATTACATTTCACCAATTATTGACTTACCAAGGGTTTATTTGGTTTGGAAGAAAATCAATTTAATTTAGGTGTGATAGTTTAGTTAGTTAATTATATAATTTAATTAGACCATATACATCCCAGTAAACATGTATATTAAAAAATAACTATTTTACAGCAATTATTGAATGTCTTAAACATTATAGATATTGTGGAAAAAAAACACCAATTCAATGAACACATGTGAAAATAAAATTTTCTTCAGCAATACTGCTTGATGTTTTTTAAAAGAGCTAAAATCATTTATTGGTATTTAGATTGAGAAATAACTACAGTACAGAATTAATTTCCATATTAACTACCAAAAAATGACTTACAAAGTACTATATGTATTGCAAAATATATAAAAAGTCTAAAGAAAGAGTCATAGTAACTGCCTACAAGAAGGCAGGTAAAATTTTCAAGTTTTCAAGTTTTTGTTATAAAAAAATTACATATTTTAAAACTCTAAAAATTACAAATAATTTATTTTTTGCTTAATGTGACACACAAAAATGAGCATGGACAGACTGAAATATTTCAGAAATATCTTTTAAATGGAAATTTTTTTCTTTCTATGTACTTGAAGGTTATAGAATCATACTTTCTCATCCAAATTATTAAAAATTTAAAGGGTGCAATGGTTTGGCCAGTGAAATGTCATCTTTAGTCTAGTTTATGAAACAAGTGGATCTGAATAATAAATGCAAAATTCTTTAATTATATTTTGGAAAAATTAGCATATCTATATAATGAAATTGTTCAAAGTTAGCAACATCGAACATACAGTTTACAATACAGCATTCATAAACAACAAAATTCCAAGTTCAAGTTCAATAATTTCTAAATTTTGAAGAAGTCATGGCTTGAAGTTTTTACGCAATCACTTAAAATTTCTACACTAAAAGAAAACTGTAATATGTTATGTGATACACTTATCAAAATTTGGCAATATAAGAAAGGTGACACTAAATGATGATTTGTTAGAAAAATTATGCATCATATAACATATTTGTCTTTCATAAAACTAATATTGTATATATACATATGGAAATAATAAAATAGGCAAGTAAAAGCAGTTTACAGAGCAGTTAAATCATTCCTGGATATGTGTATGTGTTTATATATAATAGTTTGCCTTGATAGGCAATAATGTTATAACCAAAAGTATAAAATTACTATGCTTTGCAAATATCTTTTTCATGTAATGAAATTATTAGTTTTATTTTTTAAAATAAGATTTTTAGTGTTTTATTTGAATAATCATTTATTAACCATTTTTTGATGAGTAGCTTCATAGATATTTTTAAACTATTAATACCTACATGTGCCAAAATAATTGATAACACAGAATCTACATTATAGGGTCTACAGTGTTAATAAAATTAGCAAGAAGACATTTTTCTTGAAACTACCCTCTCTCTCTACAGCCTTTTCTCTGTGAGAATTACAATTCTTCTTTTCTGGCACTTCTTCCTCTGTTCTAAATAATGTCAGTCTAATTTTTCTACTCATGATAACTCTATATAGCCATTCAAAGCTTCAGTGATGAGTTGATCACAATGGACAAATTTTCTTTTCTATCCTCCTCAGACCTTTTCTTTCAATAACTTGCTTAAAATCACCAATGATCGACACAAAATTCTGCATGTCCAAATGAAAATTTAATTTCTTCTATTCTCAAATTAATTTTTCCTTCTTTGCTTATTATTTAATTTATGGTATCACTATCTTACTAATAATTGGACATAAAACACTATGAATTACAATAAACTACTCCATCAGGCTTACTCTTCAAATAAATAACTAGTCATCAGTATCTTAGATTATAAGACCTTGCTTTTCATTTCACTTTTCTTTGTGAATCCTTCATTGCTTGACTTATGAACTACAGCAATTTTAAACCATTATATATAAAAATTAAAGAATAGATCACTTTTTCTTTCAACACTTTTTGATGAGTCCCTAAACACACAGTAAATAGAAAATTTGTTTATATATTATATAAAGCCACTAGCAATTCATTCATATACTAAAATTTCAGCAACATTCCCCATTTTTTATGTGTTACTTTCTACTTTTAAAAATAATGTCTCATACCTCTGAGATTGTTTTATATCTACATATCTACATATCTACATATCTATACATATATACATATATCTACATATATATAAATATAAATATGTTCATTTCATTATAAAAACTTGTTGCAAAAAATATGTCCATCACTTGACATCCAGGCTAAATTTCATCTCATCAATAAAGTCTTCACAACTTCTGATTGATAATGTGATATGTTCCTTCAAGGTGGCAAATTTTCATAATTTTATGTGTGTATTAATTTTGGAAATAAAATAAAGTTACCCATTACTAAGCAAGCAAAGTAGAAAGTGTTAGGTATCATTTGAGGGGTCCGGCTATATAATTTTTTAAATGTCTGATTTGTCTTGGCTGCATATGTTAGGTGTGGAAACATATAGTATTTCAAAACAGTAAATACAGTCAAAGCCATGAGAGCCACCTAGAACTTGAGAGTTTCTAACATGCATAATGTCTTTAGAAAGAGAAAGGAAAAGGAAGTGGGAAAAAAACAGTGTTCAAAGGCATATTGACTAAACTTTTCAAACTTTACAAAAGTAAAACAAGCTATAGATTAATACTAAAATGGTTAAGAACAGATTACAAAGAAAAAAAATCTTGAAGTAAGTCAAAATCAATAGCACATTAAAAGAATCATGTACCATTCTTGTGCAATTTATTCCTAGGATGCAAGGAAATTAAACATATGCAGATCAATAAATGTAATACATGTCATCAATGTAATGAAAGATAAAAGTCATATGATCATCTCATTAGAGACAGAAAAAGCATTTGACAAAATACAACACCCTTTCATGATAAAGAAAAACACCCTCAACGACTGTGATGTAGAAGAAACATACCTCAATATAATAAATGTCATTAAGATACACACAGGTAACATAACACTAGATGGTAAAAAGTCAAGACCTTTATCTCGAATATCAGAAAAAGGACAAGTTTGCCCACTATCACCACTCTTATTCAATATAGTAGTGAAAGTCTTAGCTAGAATAATAAAGCAAAATCAAGAAATAAAAGCTATCCAAATTGGAAAAGAAGTAAAATGACCTCTGTTTGCAGATAATATGACTTTATATGTAGAAAGTCTTAAAGAGTCAATCAAAAAGACTGTTAGAACTAGTAAATGAATTCAGTAATATTGTAAGATATAAAATCAATATTCAGAAATCAGTTGTTGTTCTAATTAACAAAATATCAGAAAAATAAAGGAACAATTCTATTCTTAACAGAATCAAAAACAGTAACATATTTAGGAATAAATTTAAATAAGGAAGGGAAAGATCTGTACAATAGAAACTATAAGACTTTAGTGAAAAAAAAATGAAGACACAAACAAATGGAAATATGTGTTCATTCATATATTAAGAGGATATTGTTAAATGCCCATACTACCCAAAGCTATTTATAGATTCAAGGCAAACCTATCAAAATTTCAATAACAGTTTTTACAGAATGAGAAAAAGCAATCCTAACATTAATATGGATTCACCAAAAAACAAAGAAAAAACCCAAATACTAAAAGTAATCCTAAGAAAGAAGTTTAAAGCCAAGGGACTCACACTTCTGGACCCCAAACATTATTACAAAGCTATAGTAATCAAAACAGCATGGTACTGGAATAAAAATAGACACATTGAATAATGGAACAGAATAGAGAACCCAGAAATGAACCCCCAACATATACTGTCAATTAATATTTAACAAGGAAGCCAAGAATACTCAATGGGGAAAGTATAGTCTCTTTAATAAATGGTTTTTGGAAAACTGGATAACTATGTGTAGAAAATGAAATTGGACACCTATTTCACACCTCTTACAAAAATAAACTTGAAGTGGAATAAAGACTTAAATGTAATACCTGAAACCATAAAACATAGGAGAAAAGCTATTTGGCATTTTTCTGGGCAATAATTAGAAAACATAGGAGAAAAGCTATTTGGCATTTTTCTGGGCAATAATTTCTTGCATATGACACATAAAGCAATAGAACCAAAGAAAAATTAACAAAAATCAAACTAACAAGCACAGCATAAAAGAACAGCACAGCAAAACACGTTTTTAAATTTCAAAATATTTTTAAAAATTAAAAAAATCAGCATCAACAAAATGAAAAGGCAACTTACAGAATGGCAGAAACATTTGAAAATCATCTATCTGATAAGAGGTTGATATTAAAATATATAAAGAACTCACACAACTAAACAGAATAAGAGAAAAAAAAATACAAATAAAAATGGACAGAAGAACTAAGTAGACTTTTTTTTTCCCCAAAGAAGACATATAAATTGCCTACAGGTACAAAAAGAATACTCATCACTTGTCATCAGAAAAATACAAATACCTGTTGAAATAGCTATCATCCAAGAGACAAGAGATACATGTTGATGAAGATTAGAAAAAAAGGAAACCCTGTGCACTGTTGATGGAGATATAAATTGGTACAGCCACTATGGACAGTAGTGTGAAAGTGTTGTTGTTGTTGTTGTTTTAAGTAAATAGAACCATTGGCCATTGTGAATAATACTACTATGAACATCGGTGTGGAAATATCTTTTCGGATATGGGTTTCCAGGACATGGAAGCAACCGAAGTGTCCTACGATAGATGATTGGCTAAGGCAGCTGTGGTACATATATACAATGGAATATTACTTAGCCGTAAGAAGAGAAGAAACACTGCCATTTGTGGCAACATATATAACCTCAAGATAATCATGGTAAGCAAAATAAGCCAGACAGAAAAAGTTGGAAATCCCATGATATCACTTATATGTGAGATATAAACCTAAAAGCAACAGGTGAATAGGACAAAGAAACAGAGACCCATGGACATGGAGGAGGGAGGAAGGGGGAGGAAGATAAGGTTAAGGGGATCAAATATGTGGTGACAGAAAGAAATCTAACTATGAGAGGTGAACACACAGTGTAACTATATATGTATACTTTACTGTTAAAGTGTACAGCTAAAACTTATTAGATTTCGTTAACCAATGTCACCATAAAAAATAAATAAATTATTTTAAAAAAAAAGAAAATAGAACCACTGGATGATCCAGCAATCCCACTCGAAAGACACAAGATATTTTCTCTCTTTCTCTCTCACTCTCTCTTTCTCTCTCTCTTTTCCTTCCCTCCTTCCTCCTCTCATCTGGGATACACACACATGTACATACATATACACACAGTGAAATATTACTTATAAGAAAGAAAGAAATCCTTTCATTTTTAACAACATGAATGAACTTTAAGGGCATTATACTGATTAAAATACTCAGGCAGAGAAAGAAAAATACTGCAGGTAAATAGTCATGTGTGGACTCTAAAAAACTGAACTAGGAAAAACAGAATAGAATGGGGGTTGAGAGAAATGGAGATATCTTGGGCAAAGGTACAATCTTCCAGTAAGAGGATGAATAGTTGTGTGGTTATATAGACAGCAATGTTGTATTTTATTCTTGAAAGTTGTTGAGAGAGTAGATCTTAAGTGTTCTCACCACAAAAACAAGTGATAATCATGATGTGATAGAGGTGTTAGCTAATGCTAAAGTGGTATTCATTTTGCAGTATATAAGTGTAGCAAATCAACACATTGCATTCCTTAAAATTACACGTTATATGTCAATTATACATCAATAATGCAAGGGAAAACACTATATAATAAAAATATGTTGACAAAATTATATAGTATGCAATTAAAATTTAACACAAGCTATAACATTTTACTCATTCTATTTCAAATCAAAATGACACTTTATTTAAAGAAAGATCATTGAACAAAGTTTTCTATTTTATGCAGTAACAAAAGGATAGAATATCTAGAGTTATAGAAATTAAATTACTGATTGAAATCCATTAAAAAGAAAATAGTCTAAAACAGATAATAGTCAACTAGTATATGTTCAGAACAACACATATGCAAGTTGAGATTTTACATAATGTGGTAGAAAATGGTAATATTTCCCCTAAGCTTGCTGTTTGGCTAGATGGTGGTCTTCGTTGTGATTTGGGTGCACTTTAGTTAAAAACATCTTGTAATTCACTTTGTGTATTTGCACATACAACCAAACAAGGTAGAAGAAGTGAGGTAGAGGTGCTGTTTAGTAACAGCTTTTTTTTTTTTTATTAATACTTTATAACTATAAGGAAAAATTCTTTAAATTCTGTGATTTTTATTTTAAAAATACTCATGAGAACTTCTGTGGTGAATAATTTGACTTAACATTTGTTGTTCTTCCACACAAAAGAGCTAAACCTAATACAGATACAAACTGTGATTCCTCATTAATAGAAATGACAATTAAGAAATTAGTTTCATAAGATTATTTGCAATGATTGTTATAATATGAAGTTATCGATAATTATAAATAGTTCATCTTTTTAGCTTTAATACTTTATGTTTTTAATAAGTAACTCATGATCCTTCTTTTTGTGCCAATATAAAAATGGTGACATTTCTTTATACTACACATTCCAGGTTTTAACATTTCTTTCTCCTCTCACTCCTGTCACATACACACAGAAACATACAGATATATACATCACATTTTATATATATATATATTACACATAAACATATATTAATGTTTGCATCAAATATATTACAAATGTGTATACTTTACGTTTGTGTGTGCGTGTGTGTGTGTGTGTGTGTGTGTGTGTGTGTATCTTGCCCTGTAGAAGAAGAAATAGACTTATTTTTTTTTATATAAAGCAATAACAGACTTGGTACTTTATTCATATCAAGCTACAGCTTATCATTAACCTTAGCAGCACTAGAAACTCAAATGTTATTTCCACTTTCCCTAAAATAGCATTCATAATGAAATAGCATTTAAAATTTATGATTATTCTAAATCCATCCTGCCCAATGTTTAGAGTAGTTGTGTGAGGTTAAGAGCTAGGATGTTAAAGCCAAAATTATCTGGGTTTGCATACAAGCTTTGCCACCTACCTCTGTGAACTGAAGCAATTTTTTAAATTCTTTTGCCTCATTTTTTAAATAAATAAATTGAAAATAACTGTAACTTTTATACTTTTAAACTTAGAATATACGTATTAGATGTTCATCAAATGTTCACCTTTTCTATTTTTCTGTTCTCCTTTTCTCCAAAGAACTCACAATGATACCCCATTTATTGAATTGGATATTTTATATTTTAGTTTGTATACTGTATATTTTGAAACTGTCTGCCTCCTCACTGAGCAAGCTCTGTGAAGAACTTCTATTCTTTTATTTGTTGTTATGGTATAGAATAGTGTTTGACCTACAGAGCGATCAAATCCTATTAACTGTATAAACTAACTAAATCATCTCATTAATCTATTAACATTCAAATTTATAGTGAGAAGATTGTACCTGTGAAGTCTCATCTATATGTTATTGGAGCAATTTAAATTTCTTTTCCTGAGTTTCCTAATATTGAAAGATTTTTTAAAACTTCTTTTTAAAATTGGAGTTAAAACACTCGAAACCTGCCTTTATCAACTAAGTTTATGTAATATTCTTAAGTCTTTGTTGTCATTTTAACACTCTTCACAGTGTAAGAATCTTCGCATCCATAAGAAACGACTCTTTATCCATTAAAGTTTTATCATGAGATTGCAGCAATTCTGTCACATCTTCAGCCTTGTTCTCTTGCTATTTCCACCACATCTGCAGGTACTTCCTCCACTGGTCTCGAACCCCTCAAAGTCATCCTCGAAAACTGAAATCGATTTCTTCCAAATTTCTATTAATGTTGATATTTTGACCTCCCATAAATCATAAATGTTCTTAATGGCATCTAGATTGGTGAATCCTTTCCAGAAGGTTTTTAATTTATTTTGCCAGATCTATAAGAGGAATCACTATCTATGGCAACTATAGTCTTATGAAATGTATTTCTTAAATAATGATACTTGAAAGTAGAAATTACTCCTTGATCCATGGGCTACAGAATGAATGCTGTGTTAGCAGGCATGAAAACAACATTAATCTCATTGTACATCTTTATTAGAGCTCTCAGGTGACTAGGTGCAATGTCAATGAGCAGTAATATTTTGAAAGGAATCTTTTTTTCTCAGCAATAGGTCCCAACATCGGGCTTAAAATATTTACAACAGATCTGCTATCATTCAGGCTTTGTTGAGCACAGGCAGAGTAGATTTAGCATAATTCTTAAGGGCTCTAGGGTTTTCCAAATGGTAAATGAGCATTGGCTTCAGGTTAAAGTTACCAGCTGCATTAACCCCTAACAAGAGAGGCAGCCTATTCTTCAAAGCTTTGAAGCCAGGCATTGACTTCACCTCTCCAGCTATAAAAGTTTTAGATGGCATCGTTGTCCAATATAAGGCTGCTTCATGTACAATGAAAATCTGTTGTTTGGTGTAGCCAACTTCACTAATTATTTTAGCTAGATCTTTTGGATAACGCCGCAGCTTCTATATCAGCACTTGTTTCGCTTTGCACTTTTAAGTTATGAAGATGACTTCTTTCCTTAAACCTCAGGAACCAACCTCTGCTAGTTTTAAAGTTTCCTTCTATAGCTTCTTCACCTCTTTTAGCCTTTGTAGGATTGAAGAGAGTTGGAGCTTTGCTCTGGACTAGGCTTTTGCTCAAGGTAATGTGTGGCTGGTTTGATCTTCTATCCCAACCATTAAAACTTTCTCAGCAATAAGCCTATTTCTCTTTCATATCATTCAAGTGTTCATTGGAGTAGCACTTTTATTTTCCTTCAAAAACATTTTCTTTGAAGTCATAACTTGGCTAACTGTTTGGCACAAGAGGCCTAGTTTACGGTTTATCTTGGCTTTCAACATACTATCCTCACTAAACCTAATCATTTCTAGCTTTTGATTTAAAGTGAGGGGCATGAAACACTTCAATTTAACACTTAGAGGATACTGTAGGGTTATTAACTGGCCTAATTTCAATATGGTTTTGTCTCAGGGAATAGGGAGGCCTAAAGAGAGGGAAACAGCTGGTCAGTGGAGTGGTCACACACACACACATCATTTATTAAGTTCAACATCTTATATGGGCAGTTTGTGGTGCCCCAAAACAATTATAAAAATAACATCAAAGATCATTGATCACAGAGCACTGTAGCAAATATAATAATAAAAACATTGACATTTTTATGCAAGAATTAACAAAATGTGACACAGAGACACAAATTTGAGCAAATGCTGTTGGAAAAACACTGCCAATAGATTTGCTAAATGCAGAGTTGCCACAAATCTTCAGTTTGTAAAAAATGCAATATATGCATAGTGCAATAAAATGAAGTATGGCTGTATCTCATTTACTTCATTGCTGATTACTTCTTACCAAATTGCTATTCCCCAGCTAATGTTCTTTGGTTATACTGTATCTATTTATCTCACCAATAATTTTGGCATTTATCTTTTGTTTATAAAAATTAGTTATTATCTTACCCCTTCCATTTTAAAGACAAGGAAACTCAGGACAAGAAAGAGAAAGGTGCTTACTTATGTTAGTGATAATGTTTCTGTTTTTAATTTTTATCTCATACCTGAGTTTTCATTACATGTTATTTTCCTTTAGGCATTAATGATTTAGAAAATTATTTCTTTTTCTGTCCTCTGTCTCTCATATATATGTCACCCATTAGACCCTGATCTCATAATACATGTCCTCTTTGTGACACATTATAAATATAATGCATCCTGATGGTAGATAATTCTGAGTGTGAAAATAACCCAGTAAATAGTAGCTGTCTGTATTTGGGAAAGTGTGTAATGTTCTTTATCTTGCATAATGCGAAAATCTTTTTATCAGGATATGAATTAGATATGGACAACTCAACATTCAGATACTAGTAAGTATTAGATAAACTAGAACAGGATAGCTGGAGTAAAATTAAAAGTTGTGTAATAAGACTTTGTATCTAAACTCGAACATATTTGTTAAGCTGCTTAAACACAAATCAAAAGATTTAATATATGGTTTGTTACCAGTGGAGGCACTCAGCTACAATATCTTTCTATAGTATTTTCATAATAATGTAATTTTTTTATTTCCCCTATTATTACACCCTGTGTCTGCATAAAAACAAAGTCTCTTTGTCTTGTTCAGAATTCCTTAATTTCTATTTTTTTTTAAATTAGGATTAATGTTTCTCTCTTTTTCTTCCTGTGATGACAGATAAAATTTTTTTGAAATGAAAATTATAACATTTTGTGGCTATTATTCACAGGTATACTTTTAATCTGAGCTTTTTAATGACTCATATGTCTCATTTGCTGATTTTTCACATAGACTATTTGTGGTGTTGTTTTCAATTATGTGAACATATCTGGAGTCTTTGTTTCAATGTTCATATAAATGTTGATGGAAAAGGAAAATCTTCAACTATTGCAGAGTAGTCAATAGATAAATCTACTTAAAAAAAGAATTATGTTAATATGAGTAATAAAATGAAATACCTAAGATTTTTAAAAAATTTCCTTGGTTACAAGACAACAGTAGCTATAGCTGTACGCATCTAATAAAATTATAGACAGAACCCAATTAGTTCTATTTAATCCAATTAGATATAACTTAGCAAGAAAATAAAGCTATTTGTGCTAAAGTTAGTTCAAATGATACATAGGGAAATCTATGAGAAAACTACTAAAATGGTGTCCAAGCATGTGCTACTTAGTAAACAACAGCAGCCATGACTTGAACACATTGTGTATAGGGGAAAAAAGCTTAAGGAGTTTCAAAAAATAGGTGTGCTAAATGTTTTGTGGCTTTCTCCTTCATGTTATAATAAATATATTTAACAGAACTTAAGCAAATAAAATAAAGGTAGATTTTAAGAATGAGTGGCTAACTTACATACAATATCATATTACATTCATAAGTATGAATAATTTATATAGGAACAAGATGAGCATATATTCTTGAAAAAATATTAATACAAAATTTTTAAAATAATATGAAGATTAAAAAATAACAAAGATTAGCATTTATGTGAAGATTATGCTAAACTTATCATATGTACATATGAACAAAGTATACACATGTCCTCAGATAAAGGACTTTCCACTCTGTTTTAATCATCATTATTTATCCATTCATATTTATTCAGTCATTTGTTTATTTGTAAGGACCTACCATATGCAGATGTATCAGGCAGCATAACACAAATTACAGTGCAGTAACAAACTATCCCAAAATCTTAGTAACCGAATAAAACTATGATTTATTAAATCTCCTTAAATTTGTACCTCAAAAAAAAGTTGTACCTCTCCTGTGGTTTGGCAAGAGGATTTTGGTTATAAAAGTCATGAAGCATTTTTAAGCCATTTCAAGATTTCCTATAATCATGACTAATTAAAGATAGTTCCAAAGCATATAATACTATCAATTAAGCACAATTTCTCTAGTGACTCACTGAAAGTAGTCTTAAGTGAGGCTACTTCAGCTTTTACTCCTTGTTTCATATATATATATAATTTTTTTTTTCTGTTGGAGATAGAGTATCATATGAATATCTTTGTTTCAGTGCCTATTCTACATCCTGGAGGATGGCATCTCATTCTTACAAAATGCGGCCTACTTGGCATGTCAGCTCTACATTTATCAGGCCATTAGAGCACTCTTTGGGTAAATCTGCTTCCAGATAGTGCAATATATAAAATATAGAAGGCCTGGTTAAATTTTATGTTAATAATCTTTAAATTGATCCAAGTGTTGAATGTAATCTCAATCAATATCCAAGACACATATGAGAGTAAATATTTAACAAACATGCATTTGATAAACACCCATACTTAGAATATATAAATAACTATTGAAACTCAATATTAATAATACTACTCCATAAAATATGCAAAGTTTTTGAATAGACACTTCATAAAGAATAACTAAGAGTTGTCAATAAGAACGTGAAACAATGACCAACATCATTAGTTATTTGGAAAATACTACAGCATGATACAACTGCACACACACTGGAAAGGTTACAATAAAAATGATTTAGTATCAAATGCTGGCCAGAATGCAGAGCAACTAGAACTCTGATAAAATTCTGGTGGGACTGTAAACTTTGTAGATTCCCTGAAAAACAATTTGGTTATTTCTTATAAACATGCACTTGACATATGAACTAAATATTCCACTCCTAGGAATTTATCCACGGGAAAATATACATGAGCCCAAAAAGACTCTTCTTGAATGTTCACAGCACCATGCACTGTAATAGCTCAAGCCAAAATAAATACCAGTGTACATCAACAAGAGACTAGATAACCAAATTGTGATAGTCACACAATAAGAAAGATTATTACAGAATTCATCAACATAGCAAACCTCGAAAATAACTCAGAGTTTTTGTGAATGATGGAATCCATATGATTTGCTGTAGTCATACACAGGAATTCTATTCAACAATGACATTAAATGAAATATAGGTGAATGTATTCACAAGGATGAAACTTAAAAACACAAAGTGAATGGGGGAATGGTTAATTATAGAAGAATATATATAATGTTATTCTGTTTATATAAAAATAAAAGGGACAAAACAATGCAACATCATAAGATTTACATGAAAGTGGTAAACTTTACTTTTTAAATAAAATAATGAAATCATTAATATAAAATTTAGAAATTATCCTAATGGAGAAAGATAGGGAAGGAGAAGCTTATAGAAAAGAGGCATACAAGATTCTTCAAATGTATTGGCAGATTTCAATTTCTTAAGATATATAAATGTGTAGGTATTCACTTTTATCCTCTTTATTTAAATTAATGTATGCTTTATATGTACATAATATTAATGTATATGTATGTATATGTATAATATATATAATTAATGTTTAATATACTTAATTTTTTTAAAAAAAGTTACAAATAGAAAAGAAGGTTTTTCTTGGATAAAATATGGCTGAGCTATGTTTTACAATAGATTTACCTAATCCCAAAGTTCATGTTTTAAACTACCAGTATATATAGCCTTGGAAAAGCAGTTTCAGAACAACTGTCATTTCAGAGCAACTGTGAATGATAAAGAGAAGGGAAACTGCTTGTTGAACTCCTAACTAGAAAAAGAGCTGCCACCAAATTTTCATTAGCTAGAAGTCAATTTATACTTGCAGTTCCTAACTAAGTGAAATAGGTAGAAAAAATAGGAGATGATTATGATAAGAGAGGGGAAGGCCAACAAGGTTAGATGAAACTGCCTGGAAATTTATATGGAGAAAGTAAAAATTAATGTTTTAATTTAATACCTGAATACAGCAAGCAAATTCTTTACCAAGAAATATAGAAAAGAATTTAATGTGGGAATGAAAATTAAAAATATAAAAATTTCCTAGTATAGATTAAAATGATTAATGTATAATTAGTATGTCTTCCTGAAAATTCATTTTATATTTCTTTTTAAAAAATACTACCTATACTCCTTTACTTTGACTTATTTTTATCATTCTCAATTAATCTTTTCTATGGCATCTTAGCTGTTCATTCTTCCTAAGAAGCACTTAGATATATTTGCTTTTTTCTATTAAGGTAAACATTATCATGAGTGAAAAAAATGAAATCCAAGACTAATACCTAAAGCTGAGTGTCTTACAGACTAGATTAAGCAGTAACTACTCTTCCCCAATTTCCCTCTGGCTCTGTCACGAAAGTATTATATCAACTTTGGTCTCTCTGTATCTGTTACCATAGGTATAAAATTATAACAATAACTTGTACTTTCCAATATCATTATAAATATTTAAGTTTATGCATATAAAAGTCTCGAACAGGGCATGGAATATATTTGATAAATATTATTTTTAAGTGTCCAACCAACCTCTGTATATATAACAATGTACTTACTATGTGACATATTGTGTATGACGTTGTTCAATACATTAATTTGTTGAGATTTTAATAATCAAATATGACATGTATATGAATTCATGGAATGGACATTGTGAAGACAGAAATTTGATTTTCATCATGGGTGATTAACAAAAGGCCACATTGGTATGGGATAATATGGAAGTACAGACAGTGAGATAATTGCCTTCAGAGCAAGCCTGTAGAACTGGAAGTTGTGGGGCTGGGATAGCTATGGGTTGTGAGTTATGAAGAAGCCATATGGAATTGTGAGGCTGAGCTAACATGAATCAAAATTGTTAATATGCATAAAACTTTTCAAATAGTTTTCATCATTAAGAGTCAGTATAAGGAGGATGAAAGCTAGAAGGAGAATCAAAGGATAAGTCAATTGAACTCATGTTTCCACAGATTATGATATAGAAATAATAATTCAGATGCTCCTAGAATTATGAGATAAGTTTATCATAAGTTGAAAATATCATGCCATAAATTCAATTAATACACCTAACCTACTGAGCATCATAGCTTAGCCTAGCTTACCTTCAATGTGCTCAGAACACTTACATCAGCCTACGGTTAGGCTAAATCATCTAACATAATAAATACACTGTAGAGTATCAGTTTATCCTCATGACTGTGTGGCTGACTGGAAGCTGGGGCTCACTGCCACTGCACAGCATTATGAAAGAGTAACAGAAATTGTACCACACATGCTAGCTTGGGAAAAGATCAAAATCCAAAATTCGAAGTACAGTTTCTACTAAAGGCATATAACTTTTGCACCATTGTAAAGTTGAAAACTTATAAGCTGAACTATTGTAAGTTGGGGACTGTCTGTACTTGAAATGAGGACAGAATTTTTGCCTGATTTTTTATGATGCAGAATGGGAGCAAGAGGGATAAAGAGTCCTAGTATTTACAGCAAGGAAGTAATTCTTGTTTGTTGGGTAAATTCCATGGTATTCTTCTTTGGGGGAATTTGAGAAATAAGTAAAATAATACACATTTTTAAGTCAGAATCATGTTCAAAAGAAAAAACAGTAAACTGAAGTATAAAGTGAAGTCAGGAAACCTGGGATGCTACAAATTAGGATAATTAAGAGTTTTCTGTAGTAAAATTTTTTGAAGCAGCTGCAGGATATTAAGAGGGATTTAGAAAAAAGAAAAGGAAAGAGAGAAGGAAGTAAAGAAGGAAGGAAGGTAGGTAGAAAGGAAGGAAGAAAGGAAGAAAAAGAAAGTATAGAAGGAAGGGAGGCTTATTGATGAACTGTTCTTTAAAATGCTTTGAGAGATTGTATAAATTAATATTGGAATTCTCTTTCAATTATCTTTTGCTGTCAAAAAGTTTCTAAATACAATTTTATGAAAAATTAGAGATACTTAGGGGTCATGGATTTAATATTTGCTTCTTTATTATTGTCAGTGATCTTTTTAATCTCCCTGTATTATTTGTCTCAACTCTCGATTCTTAAATACTTTAGAGCACTATTTATGCTTTCTTAGGGTGAAAAATGTTGAGATGAACATTTTGCTTTGTATGAATAAAACTTAGAGATAAAATTATTCCTAAAAATTAAACTTTGTAAAACTTGTTTTTAAAAACTCGTCTTTAAGAACTTGTCCGGTAATTACAATACCTTGTTCATTTGCTTCTATATAATGTGTTATTTTGATTTTTAGGCACATTTTTCTTGTTCTTTATGTGATTTATTATTATTTTTTAAAAATTATATTCCAGACATTGTATAAAAATGAACTGTGAAGCCTAAAGCATAATAATTTGTATCACTGTAAATGTTTGTTTCCAGAGATGCCAGAACCTTTTCAGTGAGAGCTGGATAGGGTGAGAAAGTTATCATACAATTTCAAGTCAGGTTGAGCTAGAGATAGGTAATCATTTTAATGTTGAATTTATTTCAATGTTTAACACACCAAACCATATTTTTTTTCCCCTCATTATTCAGACTGGCAAAAAACTGGCAGCAATCTCAACTAGTTCTGGTTCACTTTTGGATTCTATCTCAGTAGAGGCCTAGAATTCTATTACCACGTGTCTGTGTGCGCGTGTGTGTGCGGGTGTGTGTGTGTGTGTGTGTGTGTGTGTGTGTGTGTAACTAACCTCTGATTCCTGTTGCTTTCTTGCAAAACTCTGAGTGAGAGAGGATTTTTATATGAAATTGTTTGACTGAACCATCTGCCTTTACACTGGTGCTCTTAAAGATTCTCATTCATCCCACCAATCTTGTGTTCTCCAAGACTGACTGTTTTCTCCTTATTTGTACTAAATTTCTCCACCTATATGGTAGGTCTATCTATATGTACAGAAGCTGCCAACACTCTCTGCTTACATATGAACATCTCCACAAGATCCATATAAATTATGTGAAATTAATTTTAATACCATTTAGCTAACCTAATATATCAAAATGTTATCATTTGAACCTGTGATTATTATAAAAATTATCAATGAGATATTGTACTTTATTTTTAAATTATGTCTTTTACCCTTAAAGCATGTCACAATTTCCAAGCTAACTTTCATTGGTAATACTTGATCTATATGTATTTCAAAAAATTTATAGTTGAAAAAGTTGATTTATATAAACAAATATAATTATTCCAAATATAATGAACATTTTGTGAATAACCAAATCAAGTAGCTATGTTTCAATTACATTATAATTAATTGTTATAAATTAAATAAAAAATTTAAATATTCAGTATCACTAGCTACATTTCAAGAGTTCAATTGCCTCATGTGGTTATCAGCTACTATACTGGTAAGTATAATGCTAACTGTTTCCTTTGTCTTAAATTTTCTTTTCTCCAAATTCACTTTCCTTACACTCTTGCCTTCTTGAAATCTCTGCCCAAATCTCACCATTTAAATGAGTTTAACTTCTCTACCGTATTTAATTCAGCTCTTTGAAAGGCCATTCGCACTGACAGTCCTCATCTTTCTTATCCTGCATTATATTTTCTTTTATTTTTTATAATTTATCTAATATTTCATATTCTTATTTATTATATTTTATAGTCTTCCCACCTCCTACCAATATATAGTCTTTAGAAAAAGAGCATACTTTATCTATTTTTATTCACTGTCATATCACAAGCAGCTAAAACAGTGCCTAGCAGAGAGTAGTTACTCAATTAAACATTGCTGAAAAAATGGATTTTACCAAAAATATATTGCAAGTTATTCTCTGTTAAATGAGGCGATCTCTTTTTCACATCTTATAGACAAACAAATTGGTTTTAAATGCACACTAATTTGAACTTTACAATAAAGTAGGGCACGGTTTCTTCTCTTCACAATGTATTATAAGAGAAAAATATAAAATATCTGACAGAGAAGTGACAAGATTCCAGGTATGCTTGCCCTGTCATTCTCTGTCTTTGTTTTTCTTTTTTTCCAAGAGTTATTAGTTAGGAGAAAGTGATAATTACTTTTTGATGTAAGCCAGTGTGAGAAGAGAACAGTTGGTTTCCTGAATATGTCAGAAATTTTAGTCAGTTACGTTAAAACTGACTACCACTTACATGTTCTGGTGCCTTATTGTTAGTTTTACAAAACCTCATTTTCTTTATCTTCTATATTGATTATTAGAGTAAACCCTGCCTTGAAATGTATTTATATTAGGAACTTGCTATTTTATGCAACACTACTTGAAGATTTCGATAGAAGAAACTAAGGAGGAAAATACCTAGTCTAAATTTGTACAGCAAACTGATAGCAAAAAATTGAGACTCTTGTTCCTTATATGACAGGAACTCCATGTGTTCACTGTATTTGCATCATTGATTGAGTCATTACTATGCTAACAGAATCCACAAAAGCAACAGATGGATACTTTCACTTTTATCTCAAAGATCAGTTGATAGCTTAATGTCATTTTATTTTTAGTAACTTGTATCCTTCACTCTTGCATATTATTGGTGTTTCTTAGGCCAAGTTAAAATTGGTTAGGAATATTTCACAAAATCCCCAACCTCCACAGTGCTAGAAGATGATTTCCTCCTACTCACTGACTTTGCCTCCAGATTATCATTAACATTCCAAAATCACCATGCCTATTTTGGATTTAGCTTTATTCATTCTTACCACATAGATTATATTCTGTTCTCTACACTCACAAGTGTAGAGAACAGAATATAATGATTGATTTAAACAAAATTTGTGGCTTCAACATTTTATTTTACCTATTTTAAATAGTATTCAATTTGGTTTTATTTGGTTTTGCTTTATTTATTTCCAAAATTTTTGTTAGTAAAATATGACAGTACCTAGAATGTTGAATGATTAATTGGATCATATTCTAAACTCTGCTTTTTTAGCTTTCAGCTGAAATTATAGCTTACCCTGGCAAATGTTAACCCTGCCTCATAGAAAATTCCCAAGCTCTAAGGAGAATGAATTGTCTTTGTGCTCCATCAGTTACATGTACAAGCCTTGTTTGAAAGGGAGGCTTGGGATAAGGGCGTAGGTGTAGGAGTAAACAAGAGGTATATGAAAATAACTTATGTTGTAGGCTACAGACAGGCTAGTAATAACCATTAGTTATGAAATTGATCCAAGTGACCAGGCAATTTTCAGTGAAGAGGAAATCAGAAGAAAATTATTGTATTAAAACGGAATAATACGAAGACGTTTATTATGTTTGCTCTTTACTTTTTGGGAACTTTCCAGAATCTTAATCATAATTCTGAACTATCAGTCACTGAAACATCAATTTGAATTTGATTAGGAGATAAAAATTTCCCTGACAAAAACCGAAATGAATCAGCTGCATCTAGCAAGCTTTTAGCCTTCAAGTTCTTTAATGAAGAGACTATGATATTCTATCATAATTCTGAGGCTCAATCTGTAGCTGACGACCAAGGTTATTGTCACATACAATGATCTTACTATAATTATCTGGTTGGCATCTGACTTTCAGCTGTTAGCCTTAACTTGAAATATTAATTTTGCATTTGAAATATTCATTCTCCCTCCCCTTATGTAACTGGAACCATTTATAGCAACTGAACCAATACTTAGAGCACTGACAACAGTTTTAGTGAGAGGAAAACTTCAGTCCACTGCAGTCAAACTCAGGGCAATAGAGAAAAAGACTTCAAGTCATTCACGCAACTCACACCGATTATATGAATGCTCCTTACATGCAGGTGTTTTCTTTTCAGGGAAGTAGTAAGCAATTATGGAGCTATCCATGCCCTTTTTTGAGATTTGCTTTCTTCAGAAAACTGAGATCAATAGCAAAACACATTCAGTATTAAGCACTAATGCCCTATAACATTACACAGGGTATTTTGATTGTTCCTATTTCTTGCTTTATTATTTATTTGTATTTTCACCTTAAGAACTGGGTATTTACTTGGAGTTGTGAGATTTAGCAAAAGGATAAAACAATATTTTCAGTACACTAAATATTTGAATTGTTTGGTGAGTATTAGTCAAAAAATGAAAAAATGAGGGTTAAGATTAAGGACCTTAAAATCATAAATGGCATATTTAATAAGAAAACTTACTTTCTTGCTCATTATATGCTGATATAACAGAAGAGTAAGAGTTGTTCTAAATTTTGAAAGTGATCTATTTGTATATATGAAGTATTTTCTAAAGTGGACAGTGATTATATGAAGAGAAACAACATAAAAATGTAATTGAAATCAGTATAATTTTACACAAAAGTTTAGATAAAGAATTGGGTGAATATATATAATAGATTTCACACAAATTGAAAATGTTTAGACAGTACTTCCTTCGGCATTTTAGACTATGCTAGTCATAACTGAAAAAAGCTTATAGGATATAAGTTATCTTTTGAGACAATATTTGAAACAAGGCAGATTAGATTCTCTAGTTCAGTGTTTTCTAATAAAAATGTAATGTGAGATGTGTATGCACTTTCAAATTTATACTAGTCATTAAAAAATTTAAATGGGTAGAATTTTAATACTATATTTTAATACAATACATAAAGTATATTAACACATAACTAATAAAAATTATTAATGAGATATTTCACCCACTTTTTCTCAAACTAAATCTTCTAAATAAGTGGATATTTTACACTTAAAGTTCATCTCAATCAGACACTATATTTAATTCTAAAACAACTTATCTGTCCTCAGCTTTTATCAGTTACAGTAGAATAGAGACACATACATCAAAGTTTTTCCAAACAAACATAAAATTTCCAATAACTGGACAAAGGACAAAAGATCATTTTCATTTAATGTTCGATTCAATATTGACACTAGTTCATCTACTTGAGAATAACATTTCATTTTAGAACAGAAACGTAATTTCAAAACTATACTTGTTCAAGTCAATCAAATTACCTGTTTGGTGAATTCAGTACTAATAATGCCAAATTTAAAAGTGTGATGCACAAGTTGAAAAGCAGCTTTAAATGTACCGAGATCAATAATATTTTCTTAAATTTTTCTCTTAGGTTTTATAGCCAATTCACATAATATTGTCAATAGAATTAAAATCTTCTCTATACTGATTAATGTGAGATAATATCTAAACTCATCCTTATTGATTCATGTTAGGTTAAATTTCATTGTCAACACAATTCCTTGTACCTCTCTATCTTGATTACAAATAAACTTTTTCTTTCCTTGTAGTTCTAAACTGAACTCCTTCATTTGCAGTGCAACATTTGTGAGAGAAATATAAACCATAAGGCCACTTCTAGTCTTTGATAAATAATTTTTATCAAGCATTTTTAAGATAATCTTGAATTTTAGTTAAATATAAAGTAAATGTGTATAAAACTAAAACTCACTACATAACCAATAGCAAAGTACTGTCATTAAATTCATTGTCTTCTAATTCTTTAATTAATCACAAACATTGCTCAGTACTGAATGGTTTTAAGAACTGTATTCATGACATTTTCCCTGGAACCTGCTTCAAAAAATTAAGCACAGTATTTTCAATATTTTGCAGAGTGGAGGAAATCAGTAGAGAAAATATCAGTCTTTTGTTTGAAAATTCCAATAAATTCAGATTATTATTTAACAAAGCTAATTTATTGAGATTGCAACTAAGTTTTTTCACATGTAGCTAATATTCTTCTGGAATAAAAGTAAATAAATAAAAAAATGTCTATGTGAGAGCAGTATTGTTGTTAATGAATTCAATAAAACTTTTATTACTAAATCGAAAGTCTTTTGTGATAAAACATACTGAATGTAGTAATTTTACAATATTTTTTACATTACAACACTCACCTGAAGCTAAAGAAAAGTACTTAACATTTAGAAAATTTTAATAAATTGAATTTTGATGTGGTTAGAAAATATTACTATGAAAACAGATATTTTAAAAAGGTCTTTTATTCCATAACTAATTTTTTGGTGACTTAAGTGAAAATCTTTCATTTATTGTAAAGTATCCTTTTTAGTTTTTTATCACATGAGTTTCTAACAAAATTTTTATAACAGAAATAATCATTACTTGTACTTTTTTTTGTCCATTGTCTTTTCAATAATCTAAAGTATAGTGTAGCCTGCCTAACTTGCAAGCTCAAATTGTTTAAATATTTTGGAGGTATTTAATCCTGGTATCAACTGACCTATTTCAGACATTGTCTTCTGACAGTTTAAAGAAAATATATTATCAAATTTGCTATGTATTTTTGCAAAATTTCTTTTTATTTTTTCCATTTTATTATCTTTACTTTTTTTTTTTTTACACAAGTAACCAGCAGCTTTTTGTTTTGCTCTGCTGCAGAAAATGCAATTACCATTCACCATAACATTTGGTACATACCTTATTTTAAAATTTCTCATATTTAATTTTAAACAAAATAACTCAATTATGTTAAAATTATAAGTTTTTTAAGTCGATTACCAATTATGATTTAAATAGTTACCATTTCTTATTTTATTTGCATAACATATTGAAATAAATACATCATAATATTACATTTATGTCTAGAAAAATCATTTGAATTAATTCAATCCAATGACAGACTAGATGAGAAGTGTATTTATATGCAATCCTAGAAACCTTACATTGACCCAACAGCAAACTATAATAAGATCACATCTTACACAATACAACAAAGTAAAGGGTAATATAAAAATAATAGTTTTGTCGATGGAAGTATTTTATATGCTTCAGTTTTAAGTTTAAATGGATGAAAGAATATTAATAATTCAATTTCTCAGATGCATTAGCAACATTATGAGTGCTCACTTGCCACATATGTCTAATAGGTATAACATTGGACAGCACGGGTATATATTAAAATTATTAGCATGTATGGAAAAGGGATTTTTTTTTTAAGAGATGCTGCTTGGAGAAGCAAATAGTTAATGGAAAAAAAAAAACAAGTTATTGTTTATATAAAGTCTATCAAGACAGAGCGTGCTTTAATCCAGAGAAGACTCTCTGATGACAATCATATGCTAGTTGTTGAGATGGAAGTACTAGACATTCAGAACTTAACACCACCAACTTCTCTGATTGTGATTACAAGTTCACCTTGTAGGCTACTAATCATTTTTGTCTCTCTGGATTTTTCCATAGGGGTATGCTGTAATAACATACAACAGTTGTGAACACATATCCCTATTTGCAAATTTTTACATTAACTAGGTGAATCATGCTCTTTTGTATCTTGTGAATATGGGCAGGTTGACTGAACCTATCCAAGTCTAAACGATGTTGAAGCAATGATGTGATGTAAAAGCTAAACAGTAAATGATGTGCTATTATAGATAACCAAGGGAAATGCTATATTATTTGTCCTTTTGTGGCCACCAGCTATTATATGGTAATAATCTGACTGTTCAATTCTTTCTTTATTCATAGTTTCACTTCAATTGCAATAGCCAAGATATAGAAACAACCTTAGTGTTCATTGATGAATTAATAAATGGAGAAAAAATATGTGGTGTGTGTACATACTTTGAAATACTACACAGCCATAAAAAGGTGAGATAGTGCCATTTATGACAACATGGATGAATCTTGGAGGTATTATGCTAAGTGAAATAAGTCAGATGGAAAAGGACGAAAACCATAGTTTTACTCATATGCCAAATATAAGACAAAAAAGTAACAAATGAACCACCAAAACAAAACGAAAGCAAACTCAGAGATATAGACAATAGCATAGTGATTGCTGGAGGGAAAAGGAGTGGTGAAAGGGTGAATTGGGTAAAGGAGTTCAAATATATGATAAAGAAAGGAAACTAGACTTTAGGTGGTAAGCATGCAATTGAGTATAAAGCAATCAAATTATAATGTTGCATACCTGAAATTTATATAATGCTATTAACCAAGATTACCTCAATAAAATATATATAAATATTTAAACAAAGTACACTAAAATGGACAAAAAAAACTTTCTTTAAAAGTTTTATGAATAATGGTCTTATGTATGTTCCTTTTTAAAGTGCTGCAGCACTTCCTTTGCTATTGTTGAAAACAGTATTGTTGCAGAACAAATCATTCTATTAATTCTTTAATAAGTATTAAATAAATTTAATATTGTTTGATTCTAATATACCTTCCCTGTTCCTCAAAAGTGTCTCTGATGTGTTTTATCAGTTAATTTTATTTTTCTTTTATAGAAAATAGCTACAAATGTGTTCAGACATTTGTAAAATTCTCAGCATTTGTCCTCTATCAGACAGGATTATCCCTCTGACCCATATTTCACTACTTGGTCATGTTGCTTTATCTTTGATGGTCTATGTCCAATGTTAAATCACTTATTTCTTCATCTTTTGATACCACAGCATTAGACCATATTTAATGCATTCTTTCTACCACTTTCTAATTCCTAAAATAATGTTAAAAACGTTAAGAACTAGTGTTTTCAAGAAATTGCAATATAGTTGCAGTCAAGAAATAATGTAAATATTATTACAATATAAAATCAATTAAAATTTAAGAAATAGCGAAGCAAACCACAATTGTTTATTTTCAGAATGTGTTAACTATTACAGAGTCTTTTATTTTTCCAGATAAATTCTATGAAAATATGTTTATTTCCGGCAACTCTTGTTATAAAAATATTATGGTATGTATTTTTATCTTGTATTTATCCCCCTTACTGAATTGCATAATTAAATCTTGACTTTGTAGTTTATTTATTGGAATTATCTAGAGAGGAAAATCTATTTAAGATTCAACTATTTTGCAATTGCCAGTGATTTGGGATTCCCATGACCACCTGCAAGTCCAGTGATTTACCAGAAGGGCCCAAAGGACTCCGTAGCAGGTGAAATTCATGGCTAAATTCCTTTAAGCAAAGATTCCAAAGTAAAAGCAAAAGCAAAATATATGCATTGAGCAAAGTCCAAAGAAGTTAGGTTTAGGCTACTAAGTCCTCCCCACCTAGTACTGCAGAGGATGTGTGTGCTCTTTCTCCCAGAAAATTAGTAATTTTCGGTGCACAAGTCTTGCACTTTTTTTGTTAAATTTATTCATAAGTATTTTATTCATTTTAACTTTATTGTATATGAGTTTGTTTTCTTGATTTCATTTTTGATTGTTCAATTTTAATGTATAGAAGTGCAATTGATTTTTGTATATTCATCTTGCATTCTACAACATTGCTGATGTCATTTATTACTGAGACTGTTCCAAAATTTCCTACAGTGGCAAAGTAGTTTAGGGTTTATGTGGATCCCTCAGGACTTTTATTTTTATTTGTTCTTTAATAATCTGAGCTCCTTTTATTTACTTCTTGACTATTGCACTGGCTAGAGTATCTTGTACAAAGTCAAATGGAAGTTGTGAGACTGGGAGTCCTTGTCTTCTTCCTAATATCAGGAGGAAAGCTTTAAGTTTTTCACCATAATGTAGAGTATTAGCTACGGGCTTTAACAGGTGGTGTTCATTAGGTTGAGCAAATTCTATTTTTATCTTAATTGGTAAAATTTTTAATCATGAATAATATTAGATTTCATCAAATACTTTTTATTTATCTTTAGAATGTTATGTTTTTGTCTTTATTCTATTAATATAATGCATTGCAGAGACTTATTTTTCATAAATTAAACCGATCTTCCATTGCTTAGATAAATATCACTAGATCATTAAGTATAACATAGTTTATATTTGCTGGATTCTAATTGGATTTCTATAATTGTAATGAAATTACAGGTGTGCTAAAAGCATTCAACGTTCAAACAAATCTCATTCTTATCTTTTACCCTGAGTTTCATGATCTCAGCCAATAAGAATTCTTTAAAAAGACACACAGATTTTCTTGGCCTGCCCTCTATCATTGTCCTACCTGGCTTTCCATTAATAGAAACATCATTCCTCTTTCGTCCAATGGAGTTTATATTCCGTGAATTTTCCAAGCATAATTTTTAGTCCACAGATATTGTGGACTAAAAATCCACAATATCTTCTTTTATTTTGATCTATCATTTATCTATCTATCTATCTTTCTATCTATCTACCTATCCATTTATATGTGCATGTAACCATCTATCCATCTACCTATGGACATATATAGCTACATATTTATTATTAATATTAAATACATCACAAGTACTTAATATTAATTTAATGTATTAATTAATATATATTAAAATTATAGATTTATCATTTTATCAACATTTTGCGAGGCTGCACAGACATTTAATAACAAACATGTAGGTAGAATTTTCTAACCTTCAAGGGATATTTTTCTAATTACTGTTATAATGGATTCTATTTGAATCTTTGTAAGAGAGGCTTCTTAATATTTTCTTTGTCCTAGTTTCTTGTGCTTGAAGTTACTGCAGCATGCATTCTTATTTTTACCTTTATTTTTCTATTACTTTGTCATTGGTCCCACACATCCTTACTCATATTCCAACAACAGAAATATTGCTTCCCTTTTCTATCACCTCTTTAAGAGTAGTTAGATCTTAGAGATAATCCTTATATTTTTATATATGTCTTTCCAAGGATTTAAAATATATTGTGATCCTTTCACCTCACATCTTTCCAGTATGTTCTAGTGTGTGTGGAGAGAAATAGAGTGAGAGAGAGAGAGAATGTTTTGGAAAACATGAACATGATTATAAATTCTCCTAGTTACATATGCTAGTGTTTCTTCCCTTCTATTTTTTACTATCTAGTGTTACCATGAGAAATTAAATGTGAAAACAATTTTTAATTATTTCGATGATTATTTAAACTTATTTTGAAAGTCTGCATTAATTCTTTATCTATGATGTTCCAAATTTTTAAATTAAATTTATGGCATGATTTTGGTCAATAAAATTATATAGGCATTGAGTGTTCTACCCTGATCTCTGGTTTTGACATTAATATTTTCTGCTTAAGCTCTAGCAAAAACTGCTACTACCTACAGAAACCCACTGTCTGCAGCTCCTCTTTTATTACCTTGGTACATGACCTTCAGTCTGAAGTCATCCAGACTGCTTCCACTTTCTCAGTGTCTTCTCTTGAATGTGTTTGTGTCATGGTTTCTTCTAGCTGTGTTTTAAAAGCCTATTTTCTATCTGTCATGGTTAATTTTCTGTGTTGCCTTGACTAGGCTATGGAGTTTCTCAGATACTTGGTCAAACATTTCTCTGGGTGTTTCTGTGAGGGTGTTTTTGGATGAGTTAAATATTAATACTGATAAACCAAGTAAAGTGGATTTGTCTCTCAAATATGGATGGGCCACACCATATCAGTCGAAGACCTGAAGAGAACAAAAGATTAACTTCTCCTAAAATAAGAGAAAATTTCTCCTGCCTGACTGCCTTCCAAATGGGATAACATTTTTTTTTTTCCTGTCTTTGCACTGAGCTGACACATCGGCTCTTCCTTGGTCTCAACATTCTGGCTTTCATACTGGAACTACACCACTGGCTCTCCTGGATCTGCAGCTTGCCAACTGCAAATCTTGGGACTTGCCAGCCTCCATAATTTCATGAGTCAATTCCAATTCATTTAAATGCAGATATGCACACATATCCTGTTTCTTTGGAGAACTCTAAGTAAATATACTATCTAATAAGAACTCACTGAAATGCTTCCTGCCTCTTAATATGTCTAAGGACATAAAATTAAATAATTAAATTTAAATTTAACCTTAACAATGAGATGAGATGAAGTAATAAAGTAATGTGTCCTTTCTAGGTCTCTAGTTTCCTTTCTCTCTCTCTCTCTCTCTCTCTCTCTCTCTCTCTCTCCCCCCTGTCAGTTCACTGAAAGATATTAGTGTTTCCTTTGATACAAATGTTTAACATGATAAAGCCATGCCATGGAAAGAGACTTCATTGGTAAATCACCCCTTGGAAAGGAGAAATTAAATTGCTTTGGGATGTGGCATGAGCAAGAAATCCAGCGAGATTTTGAAATTGTTCATCAGAGTAGTTAGCTTAAAATGACAAAGCATAAATTTAAACATGTATCATTGGCATAGGATCTTTGCAGAAAGCAGTGTTAAAAAAAGATAAAGCAGGCTGTAATACTAAAAGTTCACCTACGCATTGCCAAAGAATTTTGAAAAAAATAACCTGTAGTATTGGAATGAGATTACATGGCTCCTGAGCTTGTATTTTAAGGGAATAATTTGGAAAACAGAAGTTTAGTAATGTGTGCAGGGTTTTATTGATTGCATTTGACAAGGTAAAACAAAGAAAGAGATAAGCCCCAGAAAATTGGGCAGTTCCGCACTTAGAAATGAAGCAAAACAAGTTCTAGAATTTTGCAATGTCCAAATATTAGGTGAACTAAATGTTTTTAGAGCCCTGGAAGAGATAAAATAGAAAAAAAAAGCTTTCACTTATGTAGACCTGGAGAAATTTTTCAGCTGATCAAGGTGATTCAGCTTTCTGGCAAAGAACAGATTGAAGACATGGCCTTTCCACTTATTGTTCCATTTGGACTCAGCCATTAAATATTCTTCCATATAGTCATTAAATGGAGAGAGAGTTAAGAAAACCAGAAGCCAATGAAATAGTGAAGTTTTCAAAAACATCTAGCGAAAAACTTTAGATAAAGATGATGTCACAGAGAAGTGAAACAAACAGATGAAAATAGAACATTTTTTTAAAAATTGTTTGCCAAGAAACCACAAGCCCAGACTAAAAAGCATGGTAATGTGATTATTCAGCAAGCTTTAAAACACTCTGCAGGCAAAGAGAAGGTTGTGAAAAGCATGTATCCTCTATTGAGAGCACACCTATCACCCTCTTCAAATATGATAAAGGAGGATAGCAGTCAAATAGAATTTCTCAGAGAGCAAGTGTTTATTGAAGCTGTACTCTAATATTCCATATTGAGAGTGAGTATGTAATTCTTTTCGATATTGAGAGTGAGTAGGTAATTTTCCAGACCATATGTATCCAAAACTTATTAAGAGGACTACACACATCATCATGGAGTATACATATATATACATATATACACACATATATATATACACACACATATACACATATATTTATATACACACACATATATGTATATATATGTGTATATATATATGTGTGTGTGTATATATATTTATTTAGCTAGCTAGCTGTCTGCCTCCCTGTTTACCTGCATGAGTATATGTGTACCTGTATATCTATCTATATATCTCCCCTATTCAATGTATGTATGTATCCTTATCAACATTTTATACCTTCAGTACTTCTGGTTTATCAGGCTTCACTGAGAGAAAAAAAATAAGTATACATATTATACTTTTATGATGATCATATAACTTTGGCTGTCTTCTATAATTGGCAAGTGGACATGAGAACTAAAAACTTCACCCACTGCAATCTCCTAAACAGAAAATTCATTGTAAAAATTGTTTATAAATTACATTTATTAACTATTACTGGTATAAAGTTAAATTACCCCAGAGGTACATTAGGCATTTTTAAATACTAATTAATAAAATTATTAACTAAAGCACCAGACATTCACTTCAATAACCTACAATTATATTCAAAATATGTGCCTTTTAATTTCTACTGAAACATTCAGTTTTTTTATTCCCCATTGGCAATGCATAGAGGAAGTCCACTCCTGTGCCAAATTTGGCTCTCATTTTTTAATATACAGTGCTGCAATCCAGTATTTTAAGTGGACAAAATTTGAATTTTTGTCCCATATTTTATAAAATATGTCCCATACTTTATGCTTCTATTCACTATTCTTGCCAGTCTTCAGTAAACCTGATATTTTTCTCTTTTAGTCTTTCTCTTCCATAGTTTTCATATTCTGCTTCCTCAATATATTCCTATTTAGGCTTCTCATAAGGCCACAATTAAGGGCATTGATGAATGGTGCCATTGGGGTACTAACATTTCAAGACATTTTCCTATGGCAAGTTTGTAATTGCTACATAAAAGTAGCAAAAAGTAAAATTTAGAGAATTACCTAAGTTTAAAGAATTACCTAAAAACTGAAGAATCTTCTTTTCCAGAGAGAATTAACTTCCATCCCCCTCCACTCATCTCTTCCCTTCAGAAACCTCTTTACTTTACTTTTGGATTAATAGAATGCACAACATATTACTTTTCTTTTATTAAATATCCTTTCCTTTTAAAATTGTGTCCTCTTTTTGGACTTACTACATGGAGAAATAAAGCTCATTTCTACCCATTTAAACTTCATTGTTTTCAAGAAGCTTCATGAATTATTATGAAACTATAGAAAGCCTATTTCTTATAATTCGCTTCTCATATGTATTAAATGAGCAACTTAGAGTCCTCTTATTTCTGACAAAGATGTATATTTTGAAAAACCGCAGGCCACATCACAGTTAAGTTTCTGCTATATTTAGAAAAAGTAATTAGTTTCCCTGATCTCAGACCTTAATTGGATATTATAAATATGTCTAAGTTTTGCCTATTGACATCAATTTCATTATCATTACCTTGTAATTAAAACTCTTACATGTTATTTAATATCACGAATGGCCCCGATTTCTCTACTAATTGCCATAAAAAGTAGTTTCATTAACCTTAAAATGTTGTGTTAAGGTCATTCCTTTCTTTGTTTTTACATAGATAAAAGAATGTGTTCAAATGTGCCACTTGTAAAAGCTACACTATTAATTTATATA
>NW_011888917.1:114060-121442 GCF_000151845.1 Pteropus vampyrus
AGAAAGCCTATTTCTTATAATTCGCTTCTCATATGTATTAAATGAGCAACTTAGAGTCCTCTTATTTCTGACAAAGATGTATATTTTGAAAAACCGCAGGCCACATCACAGTTAAGATTCTGCTATATTTAGAAAAAGTAATTAGTTTCCCTGATCTCAGACCTTAATTGGATATTATAAATATGTCTAAGTTTTGCCTATTGACATCAATTTCATTATCATTACCTTGTAATTAAAACTCTTACATGTTATTTAATATCACGAATGGCCCCGATTTCTCTACTAATTGCCATAAAAAGTAGTTTCATTAACCTTAAAATGTTGTGTTAAGGTCATTCCTTTCTTTGTTTTTACATAGATAAAAGAATGTGTTCAAATGTGCCACTTGTAAAAGCTACACTATTAATTTATATATACACACACACACACACACACACACACACACACACACACATATAGTAGGGCACATATATAAAAATAACATGTAATTAATATTAGAAAATTAATATTAACAATCAATATTAGAAAAATTAAGACAGTCTTCAACATTTCTGTTCAAAAGCTCTTTCCGGAGGTAAAAATAGAAATTACATTTATTTCAGCTTCTTTAAAATCAATTTTTATTTTACTGTGCTATAGGGACAACAATTAGAAATTCCAAGAAAAACAGAGAAATTGGTTTACATATTAAATAAAAAATAAATGTTAATAAATAATATAAACCCAAGCAGAGATGAGGGGTGGACCTCAAAATTTAAAGAACTGTAAATATATGAAATATTGTTGAACATATAAAACTTTAATGGAATCCTTTCTATGCGGATATCCTTTCTAATTAAATACCCTACAAAATGTATTAGTAAAAGTAAATTGACATCTACCTAGCAGAGAGTAAACACCATCCCACATATGCAGTTCTCTCTCCCACCTTCCCTCCTCTCTACCCCATTCTTCTCGAGAAATATTTCTGGTTTGCTTTATGTTGGTAAATTATTTTGTATGTCAAGTGATAAAGAAAACCCTTTTCTGTCACCACTACTAGATGTTTTCTAACATCCTTGTTTTACCTATGTATTTATGTCTTTATAAAAGACCTCAGTTAAAGCTAAAATATGTAACAAGTTATTCTAAGTATATGCTTTAAGTCCTTCATCCCCTTCTATTTCTAATACTTATTCACATTGATGTTTATTCTAAAAATGAGTGGATCAAAGTGGATTTCTTTAGTTACACTGACATAATCTGAATTAAATTGTGTTGCATGTTTGTAGAGAAGAATTTTAAATCATTTTCCTCAATGAAAAATATTTCTCTATATCAAGGGAACGTTTTTGTTCTTACCATTTACATTCTTATTTTTCCTCATTTAAATTTGATTCTATAGGACTTAATATATATACTTTAATATTCAAAATGCTTATACTTTAATTATATATATATACATATATAATCTTGCTTATTCATCCATAATTAAAATTTAAAATACCATCATAAATGTTAAATCCACCAGAGTTCTTAGAGATGATTTGTATCAATCTCCATTTTTCTTATCTGTAAGAAATTACATGATTTGCCATTGGACCACCTTCTAATCCAGTACTCTGCTCTGAGCAGCATCTATCCAATTAAACCTTGTAATATCTACTTGACAAAATATAGATGGTCAGAATAATTTCTAAAACATGTAAATAATTTCATTTTTATTCTTTGAATATATATTAAGCTGGTATATGTCTTCATTAAAATCACAATGACAAAGGCATTATGAATTCTAGGTTTTATTAATAAGAGTCTGTGAGAATATTGCCCTACAGTTACATTTTTGCAGCATGAGATACTTGAATGAAAATAATCTTGTGTAATATTGGTAAGTACATTTGAATGCTTATTGTAGGAAAAGTATATTAAGTTTATAAAAAAATGTACTAGTTAAACATATCATCATTTGAAAGTGCCAAATTCTACTTTCAATAGGCATTTTTGTATTAATAAGCATAATACAAAATTGAAAATCTTTAGCAATGTTGTAATGTTAATTTATAGGCAAGGCAAATTCAGTGATAATTTCTAATTGTAAGAAAATCTAGTGTAAAAAAAAACAAAAAACAAAAAATTCAGTATAATTTTAATAGAATTAATAACTCACATGTAAAGGAGAACTTTTGGTCATCTTGAAATAAAGCATCCTACCCTTCAATACATATACAATTTAACAAAATAAAAGTATGCAAATTGGAGGCAATATTTTTATCTTGAGAAAGGTAAAGTTTTAAAATATAATCAAGCTGAAATATTATGAAATGAGTTCTACTGCAATAATATTTTAGGATAATAGCAGAGATGTCAGGTAAGCAATTTGCAAATCGTATATTTCTCTGCTGTGTTTGCAAGATTACCTTGTGAATCATCAAGATCCATAACTCTAAAGGCTTTTGATTTACATTTGCCTGAAATGCAAGGCCAGAAAGGACACTGCAGATAAGACAAACAACATGATGATCTAGTAGCTACAATACCAATAAAAAATAAACAAATAGATCTCTTCCAAAAGGCTGAAGCTGATGCTCATTTCCCTTTTGCAACCAATAATTCTCTGCAAATATATAGACTCTTTATATAGATTATATTGGAACAGCATTTTTACTGGTTTATTTATGTGTTTCATATCCAAAATGACATTTGAGGCTAAAGGTGAGATGAGAGAGCTTCTTTATCTATGACATTTTCTGAAATCTTTATAATCTTCCATTTCCATATTTTTGGTTATGCTTTATTTCCCTTTGGTTCCTTAATCAAAAAGAGTTTACTTTTTTTTGAATTCATACTTATATTCTCCCTAATATCGCTTGTATTACTTTTTTCAACTCTTGTACTTTTACCAAGCATGCCTACTTTGTCCTGATAAAAATTGATAATTCATATTTATCTACTGCTATATACATGCCAGGACTTTTTCTAAGTAATTTTAGATGTATCACTCATTAATATTATAAATAAATATATGTTTATATACATTTATATATGTATATATATTTATATTATATGTGTGTTTATTTAATGAGAAAAAAAATGTTACTGAGGTGTTAAACAACCCTTCCAAAGTCATTTGCTTTATCAAAGAATCTGGAATTCGAACCATCAGTCCGGCTGTTTTTGAGTATCTGCCCTTCTTACCAGTCCCTCCCTTCACCTTTTCTTCCAGAACATTCCAGGCTAAACCATACATGTGGCTTCTAGCAGCTATAATTGCACTTTATAAACATAGCCTCCCAGGTCACAGTTGGTTAAATTAGTGTGAATGTCTGTCGCAAAATTTAAAAAGGCAGATATAATACCTATATCTTGACAGTTCCAGAAACATCATTGTCCCCTTCTAATCTTTCCACCACCACTTACCTCCTTCTCTCTCCTCTCTTTCCCTCTCTCTATCTCTCTCCACACACACACACACACACACACACACACAGAATTTAACTGAAGCAGGTGTATTTGTAAATTTTGAATTGAAATTTAGTTTACCAGTTCAACTTTCTAAATGTCTATAAAACATAATTTGGAGGTTGGGCTTTAGTATTCTACCACGAGGACTAAGCAGAGGAAATAAGTTTAAAAAGATAGAAAAACAAAGATTAAAAAGTATGTAAATGAGATTAAACAGAGTAGAACTAAAGAAAATTGATGGCTCTTCATTTTTTTTTTGTTATGTGCCTTCAAGGGTCCCAACTACCTTACTATATTCGCATTCTGCTGACACAGTTGTAGCCTGAAAATTTTGATAATCTTTATTTGTTTTGCTTAATATAGATTAATCTAAATATATTCTGTAAACATATAAACTAATATATTCTCAGCTGGAAGATTAGAATAATACTAGTTTTCTCAAAGAAATTTTTGGGAATATAATGATGAGATAAAGGAATGAAAAGCTCAGCAAAAGGATTTATAATAAATCTGTTCCTGAATATTTGACACCTTTTACCCTATTTATTTCATTCCCTATTTTATTTATTCTTTGTTATGAATTCTCATTGCTAATGATATATACAATTTTTTAAACATTTTTCTTAACTTTATACACTGAAATAATTTCAGACTTACAAAAATTTAACAAAAATAGCACAGACTTTCTGTATACCCTTCAAATTCTTCAAATGTTAACATCTTATTCAATCATGATAAAATTAGTAAAGAGTAATTTTGCTACAATACTATTAACTAATCTATATACCTTATTCAGTTTTCACCAGTTGTCTCACTAATGTCCTTTCTCTAGTCTACGATCCAATCCAGGGCCCCACATGACATTTAATTGTCATGTTTCTTCAATCTCCTATGTGGGAAAGTTGTTTATTTTTTTATGACTTTGACATATTTTGAGAGTACTAGTCAACTACTTTTTAGAATGTAATTTAGACTTGTCTAATATTTTAGTATGATTAAATCCAAGTTATACTCTTTTGGTAAGATTACCATTAATATTACTAAAGATTTAGTAATCCGTAGTAATTGTTTTACTTAGTAATAAAGATTATTAAATATTTAGTAAATATTTTGTGGAAAGATATTTCAAGATTCTTCAAATATTTTATATCTTATCATAATTTGCTCTATTAACATTAGTATCCACTGTGATTCTTGCCCATGGAAGTTATTACTGTAGTGATTGCTGAAGATTATTTTCTATTTTCTCTATTTTGTATATTACATTATTGGAATTCTACTGTAAGATACAGCAGTCTCTTCTATCCAATAGATTAATTTATTTGATTTTATTTATAGTGTTATAAAATCACATATTTATTTTATTCTGTGGTTAATAATGTATTTTTATTGCTGAAATTGCCTCAGATTTGGCCAGTGGAAGATTTTTCAAGTTTTCTTTAGACAGTCCAGGATCACTTTTTGAAGATATAGGGCCTTACTTATTGGTACACAAAATATTCCAGGCATATCTTGCTCTGGCATCCACATTTTTTCAGAGAGTCCTGGTTTATTACATTGGAATAATGGTAGTTAGAGCAATATCTTGATACTAAGTATGCCATTGTTACTGGGTTGCCACTGTTCTAGGATGTCACAATAAACAAAGCTATGCATGTATATACATATGTATGTATGTACACATGTATGCATGTGCATATGTATGTATATACATATGTATGTATGTACATATGTATGTATACGTATATACATATATACACATACACACATATGTGTTTATTTCTGTACATCTCCATCTTTGTGTGTGTGCTTAGTTAAAAACCATAAGCTTATAATAATACCTCAGATCCAACCCAATGACAAAGGGTTCTTTCTATTCTTCCTCACATTCCTTTTTGCAACTTCTTTCTTAGACAATGATTAATTTGGTTCTCGCTTTCCACAATATATTTACTTATTTGATCAACTTCAAAATACACATAAATTAGTTTCACAATTACCAATCCATAAATTGTGAAAAACAAATTTACTAACTAGAGTACTATATTTGTATAGCTTTTGTCCTTGGCCTTACAGTATATCAAAATATAATATTTGCTTAAGTTACTCATATTAGTTTTTCTTCATATTCTTCAATGTGGTTATGTTATTTATTTGTAATGCATGTATGTATATTCACTCATTCAATTATGAGTTCTCCATATATCTGAGATGATTTTAACATTTTAATTTTGAAGTATGCAAAATATTTCCATGATTATTAAAGTCAACCTACAAAATAGTACAATCAGAGAAATATTCCTCTTCTTAACCACTGTGACCTATTCCTATTCACCCATTTCATTAATTAGTTCTCTAAGAGATGTGATTATTTACTACTTAATATTTAAAAAATATTTAAGAATGACTAGTTCTTTTCTAGTGGTTACTATTTTACATGTACTTTTTAAATTTCTGTAGTCTCCATTTTCACATTTATTATTTCTCTATCAGGATTGTCAGTTTTCAATAGTTTTCTTTAACTCTCAACTATTGCCATATCAGCCATCAATGAAAATATTTTATTTCCCTCTTTTCCATTCCTTTTTTGTTTGCATTAGCTCTACCTTGTCACAATATAGGACATTATATATTAATCTTTTACTCTTATTCTTGTCTTTTGTTTACATCTTAGAACTTTGTTTACTATATATTAAAATATTCACCATTACTCTTTTGCTTATGTTTTGCCTATAATCAACTGGTTAGGAAAACTTATCCTCTAGCAAATTTTTCAAAGGAGCTCATGGAGGCCAAATTTTCTAAGTTCTTATACATTGGAAATTCTTTTACATGGCCTTGATATTTCAAGGAGAATTTAGCTGGATATGTACATTCTTTTTCAAAAATTTTTTTTATTGTTGCCTCAATTTGTATGTTGTTATGAAGAAAATTTAATTTTTTTGCCTTTGTAACTCATTTGGTTGTTGTTGCATTTTTTCTTTTCTTTTTTTTTTTCTGTTCTTGTGGTATTTTCTTGGTGTGTTGTTGTTGATGCTGTTGCTTCTTATACCACAGAGGTATATTTGTTGTAATCAATGAGCCTACATTGCCATACCATTATACCCAAGGTTCACAGTTTACATTAGAGTTCTGTCTTGGTGTTATACATTCTATAGGTTTGACAAGTGTACAATGACATGTATCCACCATTGTAATATAGCTTCATTGCCCTAAAATTAAATTATGGTAGGCCTATGCATCCATTCCTAACTCCAACACAAACAACCACTGATCTGTTTACTAAACCATAGTTATATCTTTTCCAAAATGTAATATTATGGGAATAATACAGTAAATAGCCTTTCAGATTGTCTTCTTTCACTTTGTAATATTCATTTTTTTCTGTTTTTCCAAGGCTCTATAGTTCATTTATTTTTAGAACTGAATAATATTCCATTGTCTTGATGTATCATAGTTTATTTATCTATTCACCCTACTGAAGGAGGCTGCCAAATTACTGTTGCTGAGGGAAGACATGAGTGCAGGACATCCTATTCTCATTTGCTGATGTCGCTCCTCCTCAAAGTGTTTTTTAAAATTTTACTGTGATTTCTATTTTGACTTATATGTGATTTTTAAGTGTTTGTTGTTTAATTTTTACATATTTATAACCTTTAATTGCCTTTTGTTGTTTTCTATTTATTTCAACTGTTGCCAGAGAATATAATTTTTATTTAAGTAATTTTAAATTTATTTGGGTTGTTTTGTTTGGCATAATATATGTTCTATCATTTAAAAGATTACATGTGTGTTTTAAAGAATGTATATTCTGATTTTAGATGAAGAACACTATATATGTACTTTTTAGGGCTAGTTAGTGTATAATGTTTTTTCAAGTATTCTATTTACTTGTTGAACTTTTGTCTTATTACACTATCTATTATTGAAAATGGGATATT
>NW_011888917.1:121812-124931 GCF_000151845.1 Pteropus vampyrus
ATTCCCTTATTGTTTCTATTACTATGTTTTTAAGTTAGTTTCCTTAGTTTTTGCCCTGGACATTACAATTAGAAACTTTGTTTGAAATAATCTTGCTTGAATTTGCACTTATTTAATTACATTTAGCAAAAAACTTTGTTTAGTATACTTTCATTCTTCCCTCCTTTCTATGTGCTATAATTGTTTTATGAATTATATGCATTATTATATATTACTAGGCTATATCACTTTTATAATTAATTATTCAGTTACCTTTTTAAAAAGACAGAAGAAATTAAATATAAAAGTATGAACATATTTGGTGACCTATCTATGTAGTTAATTATCTTATTCATTTCCTAAATGTCTTCATATTTGTTCTAGTTACTGTGTAGTGCCATTTTATTTCAACTTAAAATATTTTCTTCAGTATTTCTTGTAAGGCAGGTACCTTGCATTTCTCTGTCTTCTCAGTTCAGTTAGCTATTTACAATAATAACAAAAATAAAAATACAAAGGCTTAACATTTATTATCATTCACTTATGTATTTGGAGCAACATGGAGCTGGAGAAGCAATTCTTACTCTTGGATTTTCCCTGGTTTCATTCTTCTACTTTTTTTAAATCCTAAAAACTTTCTTCAAAATTTTCAAGACAATAAAGCTTTCTTCTTCCACTTAATTTTACTCTTTATCATATAGGCATTCTCACTGTCTATGTAGCAAACTTTTCTCTAATACTCATCTTATATAGAATTAGGTATTTATATTTCTGCCTCTCTTGTGGAATAAGCACCACTAAGCCATGGACCAAATTAATACTCATAATTGGAATGGTGAATAGCATATTTTGGACATTCAATAAATAGCTATTGAATTACTGAATAAATTAATACAAGAGAATTTCTATACAAATTTTGAGTAATAATAATGACATTATTATTCTGAACCTAAAAATCTTGACAACTTATCATAAAATTTGTGTATTAGGGCTATATTCATTTAAAGTCTAAAAATGTTTATAAAGTCAACACATATATCTACAGTTAAGAAATGTTATCATTGGTGCTTTTGAAACTAACATCATTTTATGAGTGTTCATCATCATTTAAGGATTCTGTTTATCTTATGGAAGTCTCAGGACACTTAAGGTTATTTGTTAAGAGCAAAAGAAAAATGTGTTAACTTTTCAGGCAAATATAATAAAACATAGAAAATAGAGTAAACGTTAAACTAAAGCTAGATTTTTAAGTTTTTGTTTTACCCAAATTATTTTATGATTGCATGCAATAATGTTTAATTTATATTACAAAAAAAGATGATCTGAGTGTCAAATGAAAAGAATTTATGTATCCTACAAGACAATTTATCCTCTACACCTTGCCTTTTTTTCTTTCTCATTTGGATTAGATCTCTAGCAATTATCAGAATAATTAAGGTGTATCTGCTTTGAAGGTTAGCTATTAGTAGAAAATACCATTAAAAATCAAGTGGGCTCTTCTGGAAGAGGGCAGAAGTTCAGAAGCATAAAATTTACCAGATACTACATCACGAGCAGTGGCCCCATGAATAAGTTGTCTCTTAAAAAGGTTGATAAATTTATCATCCAACAATTCTTTTAAAAAAGTATTTTTAAATTATTTTAGAATCTGCCTATTTGTTTCACTTAAAATTATCCTACTTATATTTATCCAGTCTTGATCAAAGTATTTGAATACTATTTTAACAGAACAATAAAAATGGACAAAAATTTATTTAAAATCTATTTTGTCTAATATAAATACAGCTGTCCCCACTCTCTCTTGGTTTCCAATTGTACAGCATACATTTTCCCATCCCTTCACTTTGAGCATACGTGTTTCCTTACAACTAGAGTGAGTGTCTTGTAGGCAGCACATAGTTGGGTTTAATATTTTTATTCATTTAGTGACTGTGTTTTTTGATTGGAGAATTCAAGCTATTTACATTTGGAGTATTTATTGATAGATACTGTCATCTTGTTATCTGTTTATTTCTATTGTGTACTTCCTTTTTTCATTTTTTTCTTTTTTACTCTTTTTCTTTGTTAATTGATGATTTTCTGTAGAAATATGATTTGGTCCCCTTTTCTTTATCATTTGTGAATCTACTGTAGGTTTTTTCTCTGTTGTTACCAAGAGGCTTACATAAAATATCTTACAGATATAGGAATGTATTTTGCACTGATAGCACTTAACTTCAATCTCATACAAAAACTCTTTTTAGTTCTTCTTTTTATGTTTTTGATGCCAAAATTTACCTTTTTTATATTATAATTTCATTAACAAATAATTGTAGTTTTAGTTACTTTTAATGCTCCTGCCTTTTAACCTTTATACTAGGGTTAAGTTGTTCATATTCTACCATATTATAGGATAAGGGTATTCTGAATTTGAATATGTACATATCATCACCAGTGTGTGGTGCACTTTAAATGTTTTCCTGTTACTAATTAGCAGTCTTTCATTTTATCTAGTGGCAAGTCATTACCACTAGATCTACATTAGAAGAAATCCCTTTGGCATTTCTTGTAATATAGATCTAGTGGTAGTGACTTGCCTCAGTTTTTGTTTATCTGGGAAAGTATCTCTCCTTTTTCACTTCCAAAGGATTACTTGTATGGGTATAGTATCTTTATTGGGAGTTTTTTTTTCATCACTTTGAATATATCATTCTGATCTCTCCTGCTTTGTATGGTTTCTACTGAAAAATCTGCTGGTAGCCTGACAGAGGTTTCCTTTCCCTTTTACATTTTGGTTTTATTTTGGTGTTTTTGTTTTTGTTCTAGTTTATTATCTTTCCTTAAAACAGCTATTTTGACTTCTTTATCTGGCTAATTAGAGATCTCCATGTCTTTGGGTTCAGTTACCAGGAGATTATCATACTTCGGTGTTAAAAATTTTTCTTGATTTTTTTATGTTCCTTGTAGTTTTGTGTTGCTGTCTTTGCATTTGAAGTATCTGTGGAAGGATGCTGAATTTTTATTGCTGGTATGGTGCACAAACGAGAGAAGTCTTATAGTGCCATGATGTTGATATCACTCTTACTTTTGTTTTGATTAAATTACGCTCAAACTGTATTATATTATTATCAAAAAGATAATATATGCATGTATTTCATCAT
>NW_011888917.1:124981-133295 GCF_000151845.1 Pteropus vampyrus
AGAAGTTCAGAAGCATAAAATTTACCAGATACTACATCACGAGCAGTGGCCCCATGAATAAGTTGTCTCTTAAAAAGGTTGATAAATTTATCATCCAACAATTCTTTTAAAAAAGTATTTTTAAATTATTTTAGAATCTGCCTATTTGTTTCACTTAAAATTATCCTACTTATATTTATCCAGTCTTGATCAAAGTATTTGAATACTATTTTAACAGAACAATAAAAATGGACAAAAATTTATTTAAAATCTATTTTGTCTAATATAAATACAGCTGTCCCCACTCTCTCTTGGTTTCCAATTGTACAGCATACATTTTCCCATCCCTTCACTTTGAGCATACGTGTTTCCTTACAACTAGAGTGAGTGTCTTGTAGGCAGCACATAGTTGGGTTTAATATTTTTATTCATTTAGTGACTGTGTTTTTTGATTGGAGAATTCAAGCTATTTACATTTGGAGTATTTATTGATAGATACTGTCATCTTGTTATCTGTTTATTTCTATTGTGTACTTCCTTTTTTCATTTTTTTCTTTTTTACTCTTTTTCTTTGTTAATTGATGATTTTCTGTAGAAATATGATTTGGTCCCCTTTTCTTTATCATTTGTGAATCTACTGTAGGTTTTTTCTCTGTTGTTACCAAGAGGCTTACATAAAATATCTTACAGATATAGGAATGTATTTTGCACTGATAGCACTTAACTTCAATCTCATACAAAAACTCTTTTTAGTTCTTCTTTTTATGTTTTTGATGCCAAAATTTACCTTTTTTATATTATAATTTCATTAACAAATAATTGTAGTTTTAGTTACTTTTAATGCTCCTGCCTTTTAACCTTTATACTAGGGTTAAGTTGTTCATATTCTACCATATTATAGGATAAGGGTATTCTGAATTTGAATATGTACATATCATCACCAGTGTGTGGTGCACTTTAAATGTTTTCCTGTTACTAATTAGCAGTCTTTCATTTTATCTAGTGGCAAGTCATTACCACTAGATCTACATTAGAAGAAATCCCTTTGGCATTTCTTGTAATATAGATCTAGTGGTAGTGACTTGCCTCAGTTTTTGTTTATCTGGGAAAGTATCTCTCCTTTTTCACTTCCAAAGGATTACTTGTATGGGTATAGTATCTTTATTGGGAGTTTTTTTTTCATCACTTTGAATATATCATTCTGATCTCTCCTGCTTTGTATGGTTTCTACTGAAAAATCTGCTGGTAGCCTGACAGAGGTTTCCTTTCCCTTTTACATTTTGGTTTTATTTTGGTGTTTTTGTTTTTGTTCTAGTTTATTATCTTTCCTTAAAACAGCTATTTTGACTTCTTTATCTGGCTAATTGGAGATCTCCATGTCTTTGGGTTCAGTTACCAGGAGATTATCATACTTTGGTGTTAAAAATTTTTCTTGATTTTTTATGTTCCTTGTAGTTTTGTGTTGCTGTCTTTGCATTTGAAGTATCTGTGGAAGGATGCTGAATTTTTATTGCTGGTATGGTGCACAAACGAGAGAAGTCTTATAGTGCCATGATGTTGATATCACTCTTACTTTTGTTTTGATTAAATTACGCTCAAACTGTATTATATTATTATCAAAAAGATAATATATGCATGTATTTCATCATCTTTCCATGGCACTGACATGTGAAACACTTTTAATTTATTCATTCTTTAGAAAAATTGGATTTAACATATTTTATTGCATCTAACACAAACCAGTGTTTACAAGTGAATTTAATTTTTAGGCATCTCGAGATAATTTTGATTGCTTGTTTATGCTATTCTCTCCTTGTTGTCCTTTTAGTGTGTAGGGGATTGATAACAGTATTGCGGAAAAAAAAAAATAGAATTATTATTCTCCAGTGGCATATAATGCCATGTAGACACTGATTATTATAGTTTATTTCAAAAGGAATGGTTGAGACATACTCTTCTCTGTTAAGGGTGGAAAATTTTCAAGTGAGACAACTACCTAAGTCAGCTACAGGGAAGAAATATCTTTAGATACCAGAAGTTGTCCTACTTGCTTGTGTGTGGTTTAGGAAGTGTATTGTATAAGATATGAAGATGGCCAATGTCTGCTTCTGTAATCCATTTACTTGTGAATTGAGGGTGTTGTTCCCGGCAAAGATATGCTAACAGCCAACTTCCACTTCTGTAATCTGCTGGCTGGTTCAGGACACCAACAGGATATGGCCTTAAGCTTTACCAGCTGCCTCCTCTGAAAGCTCGGGGCTGATCTCCTCTAGCCCTGCCTGGTAGAGAGTCAGTCACCGGCCGGCTAATAAAGGCTCATAATTAATCTCAATTGGCTCTGTGGGTCTCAGAATCATTCGTGCCATAACATTCTCTATATTGACCTCTACAGCAATGCTTCTCTTGGAAAAACCCAGAATATTAAAGCATTGCAGGAGAAATAATTATATCGCAGGATAGCGTATACACTCTAGAGGTCTCTTCACTCCTGACTCTTGGACTCTTGGCAGATGTAAATTGTTTTAGCACAATACATGATGAATCACAATTTTATCCACACAAGTACAAGTAGCAAATTGTTTCTGCATTTAGGGGATTCTTACCTGGAACTTTTGGCCCTACTGCTGGAATTGATCAATGTAGACCCTTGTGTTCAGAATGCAAATAAACTACAGATTTGACTCCCCTCTTTGATCTTGAGGTAAGACAACACTTTTCTGAGAATTTTGAAACATTATCAAATATTTCATCCTTTAAAGATAATTTATTCACTTTTACCAAGAGAGTCATTTTTTTTTGTATTTTAAGCACATTCATGCCATTCAACAATTTTTCGTTATAAATTCTTCACATAAGCATTTTAAGCAACCAGTCGTATACTTGCAGTTATTGCATCATCTTAAAAACTGTTTCACTCAAATATTATAAATTGAGCCCATATTTAACATAAATAGTCTCTTTAAAATAATTTTTACCATAGTCTGGTCAATGAAAATGACCTTCAAAAAGTAAGCAGTTGTGAAATATTTTGTACACATTTCCTCTCTGGATCAAACATTATTTAAAGAGGATTTTCCTGTACTGCTCAGTCAATAGAGCTAAATGGTATTTCTAACAGAAAAGTGTCTATATCCATGAATATCATTTTTTTTTCTTTTCCTTTTTTCATGAATTGGCCGCCACAGGCATGACTGCTGCTATTCTCTAAAACTGCTGAGCCAAAACCTTAGTTGTCTATCAATATTTTGTGGACTTGGTTCACAATCATATGTGTTGGTTCCTGTCCGTCTCTGTGCTGATATTAATTTCTTTGTTTCTAATAGTACCTTACAAGTGAGTCAAGTATGGACCATGGATCATCTTGACAAGTTTCTCCTGCTTTAGAAAGTACATGACTCCAGAGAAGCCAATGAGTCAATAGGAGAAAGTATAATGCCCCTTGCTCTCACATTTGCTCTTGTACTGGAAGCTGAGATCCTAAACTAAATTTATCATTAGAAAGATTTTTTTTTTTCTTTCCCCAATTATACTGACCTGACTAAAGTGTCAGTAACTGATCTCTTGTGAGAGAGCCTATGATATTTTAAGGCTGAGAATCTATTATCTCAAATACTGAAGGTTAGGAGTAACTCTTTTTTTTTTTCCTTCATTTTTTAGGATTTAAACTTTAAAAAATTTAGAGTCTTAATGATAGCTACTATAAATGAATTTTAGTCCAAAGCAGAGACATAAATTACAAAGTGATATTATGTCACTAAATTGCACTACATTAATCATTAACTGATTTCCTCCCCCCCGGCTCGCTCCCCCCCCCAAAAAAACCCCACACTTCATATTATAAAACCCACATGCACACAAGCCAAGAAAAGCAGCCTCCTATTGGGAAATATGGTCATAGACCTGGAAAAGAAGGATTAGAGGTCTTGATGCAGGGCTCATGCTGATGTGATTAAGAAAGATGTCTTAACACTTATTCACCCTTCCTCAAGCTTACATCATTTGGGGATATTGTACTTTTATAAAGGCCCAAATCATTCTTAAATATGAATAGAAATTATCTCTTTATTGCCTGACTGTCTTATGCACTTCTGTTATCCTGGTTCTCACCACTCTTCATCACTGATATGACTCCTGCACCTTGCAACATTTTTCACAAAATGGTCACTGTTTCCTACCAGTGCTATCCATTATGTGAATCCACGTTTTATTAAAAAAAAAAACCTATTCAAAGAAGAGATTTATTGTACACTAGAGAGATGAATTAAGGGTTCTCTAAATTCTTGGGAGTATTCTTTATTTTCTAGCTATCTAGTTCATCTTTTAGAAAATAATCAAGAAATATTATTAAGCATCATATTACATATATACACAAACCATTCATTCTGATTCAATCAAACCTGAAGTATTGAACCACATTTTCAAAGATTAGTATAGATTATAAATTAAGAAGTATGGATATTATTTTCATTTTATACATGAGTATGCCATTATTTACATGAGGAATTTAGAAGAATATTCACTAAATATTTAAAAATAAATATAATCATTTTAAACTAGATATGAGAAATTAAGTATAATATAATAGAAAAAATTTAGATTCAGTTTAAAATAAATTATAATATCTGTTCACTTATAAATTTTCTTGAATCATAGTAATGGGTTATATTGGTAGGATGGAGAGAAAATTCTACTTCATTTTATACTTTATTGAGAACTATCTTTTTGAATATAAAATTTCTACATTAGTTAATATAAATGAAATTACAGCAAAATTATACACATACATGCACATTGCTAAGAATTACACATATAGATATTTAACATTTTCCACTCTCTACCAAAGCTTTAAATCTAAGTGTAGTAATAAATATTGCATTTAGCTTAATCAAGAAACTAACAATTTTCTATTTAAATTTTTTTAATATAACTTAAATTGAACTTAAAATTTATCCTGTTAAAGTGTAAAATTTGAAAGCAAATATGCAAAACAAAAATAAATCAATAAAGATATAAATAAAAACAAATTTAAACAAATAGATAAAGATGGATAAATAAATAAATAGTAGAAGTCATTATACTTAATACGAAGTAAATTCCTAGATTGTTTATTTTCAGCTATGTTTTTCAAAGTAATTTTTGTTACTTATGGTATCTTGAATTTTACCTGCAATTATTATTTACTTAAAATCTTTCCTTGGAAAAGGTTAAGTACAAAAAACACATATGAAATAAGTATTTGACATAGAAATGATTGCACTTATTTCTTAAATTATTATTTTTATTTCTTAAAAAATATGCTGTCCTTGTTTAAATATTTCTCTGTGACTGAGGGTTATAACATTAATGTTAATAGCATTACTATACTTTTTTTTGTAGTGACACCGTCAAGGAGACCTAAAACTTTTAAAATTACTTAACTCTAAGATAAATGATATTACACAAATGTAAATTTTACTATTCTGCTGTTATCAGCTATGTTTTTTCTTGGTGTTTGAGTTTGAGTGTGTGTGTGTGTGTGTGTGTGTGTGTGTGTGTGCACGTGCATGCGTGCAGGTGTGTGTAATACAACTATCAAGTGGCTCTTTAAGGATGAAGTTTCTTAGAAAATGTGAAAATAAAATGAAAATGTTTTTAGATAGCTATTGCAGCTTAGTAACTCTTAAAATACCTACTACTTGCCAGTTATTAGATGAATATATAGCAGATAATTCATTCTTTCATAAAAATGAAGTGCAATAACATAAAAGATGAAATGCAACAATTATAGCACTATTAAAATCATAAATACTGACTGGACTTTAAAGTAAGAAAACCAAGTTAGAAAATAGTATAATCAAAACTAACCCTGAAGTTTGCTTAAGAATGCATTACAATGAAAACTGGCATTCTTGCTCTTAACAAGTCTAACTAAAACCATTTCTTTTATTATTGCTGGAATCAATTGTTTCTTTAGTGGAGGAGTAGGTGAAGTAATTTGTTTGCAACTTGTGGCAATAAAAATAACTTTTGTGGCAGAATAATGCTCAGTGTGAAAATATTTCTATAATATTAAAAAAAACAATTAAGAGAAAATTTTGGATATAATCACATCAAAAATTTGAAATGTTATGTTTTTAAAATTTTTCTGTTTCATTATTTTTAGTTTTATCAAACACATAAACACATATAGCTCAACTTTAATCATTTCATTGTGTGCATGTGCACACACACAGAGGTGTCCACTAAGTAGTCTTTGCAAAGTTTTAATAATCAAAACCTCTTTAGACTGATTTCATTCAAGGAGTTGGTTTAATATTTTATCCTATGGTCAGATGCAGTTATTAAATGATGATTTTCTGATTTTATTCTACTTCTCATTGTAAGTGTAACTCCATAGTGCATCTGGCACTTGCTACTAACACAATTTCCTATTTAAAAAAAATAAATTTACAGTCTTCCATATCAAGGGAGATGAAATAGATGTACTTTTCTCTATTTTTCCTATGAACTAACTATAAACCCAAAACATTTTATATAAAACACAAGAATACATCTAAGAGTTGAGACAAAGAAGATAGACTGGACAGGAACCTGGGACTCAAGGAATAACAGTAGCATTTTCTTTTTGCCTCTTATATCCTATATTTGTATCTAAAGATATAGGAAACTGGATAGACCAATGAACATGGCAAAAGAGCCCCACAAAAGCTTCCTCTCTTTAGCCAACGAACCAGGAAAGCAGGAATCTAGAAATAAAGTATTAGACAATAACTACTCTATTCTTGCAAATACACACCCCAACACACACACATCCCCCCGCCCCCTTTCTTGGGAATTTCCACGACTCCAAAGCAGTAAAGTTAAATTGGAGATGTGGGACTATCACTTTGCCAGCAGTAATGAGTTTCTTTTACCTCTCTCCATTGAGAAGATATCAAAGGAGGCCCAGTGGAGAGTCAGAACTTTCACTTTTGCCCAGAAGTAATGAGGCCAAACATTTCCTCCCCCTCTCTGAGGAAGGAATGGAGATTGCAGGGAGAAATAATGAGCCTCTGCTACTATTCCAAGTCAGAGAGTTAGTACTGGAGGCTTAATGGAAAGCCAGAACTTCAACTTCACCTGGCAATAATAAAGAGACACTCTTTGAATGTCAATCGAAGTCAACTGGGGAAAATGAATTTCTACTTCAAATCAGTTGTGATGAGGCAATAACCATCTCTCTACTAAAGCAATGGCACAAGTTTAAGTAAAACTGAGTCTCATAACATAACATCCAAAATGTCCAGGTATTAATTTAAAATCACTTATAACATTAAGAAACAAAGTAAATCTCAAATTGAAGGAAATATACAATTAATAGGTACCCATACTGAGATGTCAGTGATGTGAGAATTATGTGACCAATATTTTAAATAACTATCATAAAATTGTTTCAATGGGAAATTTCAAATATACTTTAAAAATGAAAAATATAAAATCTCAAAAAAGAAAAAGTGTCAGTAAAGAAATAAAATACATAGTGAAGATCCAAAGTAAAATTTAAAACTAAAAAAAATAAATTATGCTCTCCCAGAGAAAGAAACAGGGAATGAGCTTAAAAACACTGAAGTAAGCAGCAGAATGGAGGAGACAGAGGAAAGAATCAATTAACTTGAAAACAGAAGAAATGAAATCATTTGATGTGCACAACAGAGAAAATTGAACTGGAAAAACAAAACAAAACAAAACAAATAAATACAGTTTTAGAAAGGACCCCTGTGAGCTATAAGAAAATGTCTGACATTCAAGTCATTGCAGTTCCACTAAGATGAAGAACAAAGGAGGCAAAAAGGTACTTGATAATATAACAGCTGAAAACTTCAAAAATTTGGTAAAACAATTAATACACTAACTTAAGAAACTAAGATAACTCCATACAAAAATAAACCCTAACAATTTCACACAAAAAAACACATCTTGTGAAATTTCTGAAAAGCAATAAACCAAGAAGGCAAGGAGAAAAAAAAAAAAAGATACCTTACCTATAGGGAAAAAAGACCTTCTAAATAATAGTAGACTCCTCACCAAAACCATAGATACCAGGAGAAAATGGAATAACATTTTTAAAGTGCTGAAGGATGACTGTCTACCTGAATACCTATATCTAGCAGAAATAGCTTCAAGGATAGAAGAAAAACATAAAATGAGGGGTAGTAAAAAATGTAGTGCTTTTAGAATGCATTCAATTTAAGGGATCATGAACTTAAAACAGACTGCTATAAATATAGGTTATTATATATGAATTTTATGGTAATGACAAACCATAAACCTATAATAGATACACAAAATATAAAAATAAAGAAGTCCAAATATAACA
>NW_011888917.1:134482-163545 GCF_000151845.1 Pteropus vampyrus
GAAATCAGAAATGAAAGAGAAGTTACACATGACACTACAGAAATATAAAGAATCCTAAGTGAATACTATGAACAACTATAGCAAAAAAATTGTACAACTTAGAAGAAATGAATATATTGCTAAAAACATACAATCTTCCAAGACTAAATCAGGAGGAAATAGAAAATCTGAACAGAGTAATTACTAGTAATGAAGTTGAATTAATAATCAAAAAACTTTCAACATTCAAAAGTCCAGAACCACATGACTTCCCATGTAAATTCTGACAAACATTTAAAGAATTAATACCTATCCTTCTCAAACTATTTCAAAAAATTAAAGAGAAAAATACATCCAAGTTTATTCTATAATTTCACCACTAACCTGATTCCAAAACCAAAGAGACTAAAAAAAAAAAAAAAATTTACCAGCCAATATCCCTGGTGAACATAGGTGCAAAAATTCTCAACAAAATATTAGCAACAGAATGCAACAAAATGTTAAAAGAATTGTAATTCCACAATTAAGTGGAATTTATTCAAGGATCCCGGGACGGTTCAATATCTGCAAACCCATCAACAGAATATACTACATTAGCAAAACAAAGGATAAAAGTTATATAATTATTTCAATAGATGAAGGCAAAGCATTAGACAAAATACATTTATTTATGATAAAATTTCTCAACCAAGTGTGAATAGAGGAAACATATCTTAATATAATAAAAGCCATAAATGACAAACCCAGAGCTACCATACTCAATAGTGAAAAATCAAATATTTCTACCCAAGATTATAAACAAGATGAAGATTCCCATTATTACCTCTTTTATTCAACATACTACTGGAAGTTCTAGCCACAGCAATCTGACAAGAAAAAGAAATAAAAGGCATTCATATCAGATATGAGAAGTAAAACTTTCACTATATGAAGATGACATGATCCTTACATAGAAAACCCTAAAAATTCACACACACAAAAATATTGGAACTAATAAATGAATTCAGTATAGTCGTAGGATAGAAAATTAATATATAGAAAGCAGTGGCAGTTCTATACACTAATAACAAAATATGAGAAAGAGAAATTAAGAAAACGATCCCATTTACAACTTCATTGAAAAGTATAACATACCTAGGAATAAATTTAACCAAACATGTGAAAGACCATACTCTAAAAGGTATAAGCACTGATAAAAGAAATTGAAGACAATACAAATAATTGGAAAGATTTACCATGCCCATGGATTGAAAGAATTAATCATTCAATGTCCATACCACCCAAAGCAATCTACAGATTCGACTCAATTCATATCAAAATACCAATTGCATTTTTCACAGAACTAGAACAAAAAAATCTCCAAATTTGTATAAAACAATAAAAGATCCACAATAGCCAAAGCAATCTTGAGAAAAAAGAACAAAGTTAGAGGTATTACATTACTTGATATCAAATTATACTACAAGGCAACAGTAATCAGAACAACTGGCATAAGAACAGACACATTGATCAATGGAACACAATAGAGAGCCCAGAAATAAATCTCTACCTATATGGTCAAAGCTATGATGAGGGAGGCAAACATATACAATGAGGTAAAGACAGTCTCTTCAATAAATGGCAGTGGGAAAACTGGACAGACACATGCGAAAAATGAAATTAGACCACTTTCTTATATCATATACAAAAAGTAAACCCAAAATGGATTAGAGACTTAAATTAAGACCTTAAACCATAAAAATCCTAGAAGAAAACATAGGAAATTAACTCTTTGACACTAAAGCAAACAAAATAAAAAGGAAATTCAGAAAACGATCCCATTAACAATAGCATTAAAAATAATCAATATGTAAGAATAATTTAAAATGTGAAAGACTTATAAGCTGAAAACTACATAACACTGATGAAAGAATTTAAAGAAGGCACAAATAATGGAAATACATTCTATGTTTATGAATTGGAAGACATGGTACTGTTAAAATGTTCATGTTTTCTGAAGTGAACTACAAAATCAGTGTATTCCTAATCAAAACACCAATGGTACATTTCACAAGAATAGGAAAACAAAAATCATATAGAACCAAATGACTTCAAATACCCAAACAATACCCAAAATATTCAAAACAATCTTAAGAAAGAAGAAACCTAGTGACATCATACTTACTAATTTTGGAATATATTACAAAGCCACATAATTAAAACAGATGGTACAGACATAAAGACAAGACATTTACATCAATGAAACAGAATAAAGAGCAGAGAAATAAATCCATGCATACATAGTCAAATGATCTTCAATACACATTAGAAAAGGATACTCTCTTCAACAAATGATGTTGGGAAAACTGGATATCCACATGTAACAGGATAAAACTGGACCACTATCTTACACCACACACATCAATCGATTCAAAATGGATTAAAGACTTGAATCTAGTACCTGAAACTGTAAAAGTCCTAAAACAAAACACAGGAGAGAAGCTTTATGACATTTGTCTTGGCAATGGTTTCATGACTATCAAACCAAAAGCACAGGTGCTAAGGCAAAAATAAACAACTGGATTATATCAAACTGAAAAGCTTCTGTACAGCAAAGGAAACAACAGATTAGAAGAAAATATTTGCAAACCATATATCTGATAAGGGGTTAATATCAAAAATATGCAGGGGATGCCAATAATCTTATAGAAAAATAAATAAATAAATAACCCAGTAAAAAATGGCCAAAGGATTTGAATTTTTCCAAAGAAGACATACAAGTGGCCAACACTCATATGAAAACATGTTCAACATCTCAAATTATTAGGGAAATAAAAATCAAAACCACAATGAGATATCACTTCACACCTGTTAGGCAGCTATTATCAAAAAAACTAAAGATGACAAGTGTTGTAAATCATGTGCAGAAAGGGGAACTCTTATACATTATTAGTGGGAATGTAAAATTATGCATCCATTATGGAAAACACTATAGAGTTTCCCCCCAAACTTAAATATAAAACTACCATATAATCCAGCAATTCCACTCCTGGGTATTAATCCAAAAGAACTGGAATCAGAATCTTGAAAAGATATCTTTCCTCCCATGTTCATTGCAACATTGTTCACAATGGCCAAGAAGAAACAATTTAAATATCCATCCATGGTAAATGGATAAAGAAAATATGATATACACATATACTGTTCAACTTTAAAAAGGAAGAAAATCCTACCATATATGACAACATGGATAAACATTGAGAACATTATATTATATAAAATAAGGCAGTCACAAAAGGACAAATTTCACTTATATAAAATAGTCAAACACATTGTAGCAGAAAGTAGAATGGTGGTTACCAGGAGTCGAAAGAAGGTGAAAATAGAGAGTTGTTATTTTATGGGTAAAAAGTTTAATTATGAAAGATGATTATGGAAGGTCTCTAAAGAAAGCTTAAATGTATATTGTGAAGTAAAATAAACCAGTTAGAAAATTCTACATATTGTATTATTCCAATTTTATGACATTATGAAAAAGGCAAAACTTTAGAGACAGTGAACAAATCAGCAGTTGCCAGAGGCACCAGAATGGGTGAACGAGACGACTGAATAGATGAAGCCCAGGGGAGTTTTAGGAGAGTGAAATTATTCTCTATAATACTGTAGTGGGGGGTACATAGCATTTTGAACTTGTCAAAATTCATGGTACTTAAAAATAGAAAGAATGGGCCTTACGGAGTGCAAATTTAAAAATAATAACCATTAAGAAGACCAGAGGATCTAAGGAAGGAATGCAGAAAAAAAAGTATTTGCTTTAGAAGTATATAAATCAATCTCTCTAGAGAATTGGGGAAGGGAAACAGACATAAGTAACTCTAGAAATCTGTGAAGTATGTAAGATTAAGGCAAAAGAAACTGTACATAAACACTGCACACTAGTTGGTAAAGTTGTTTTCCAACTGAGATAACAATTATGATACAGCTGTATATATCTGCCATATTACATTTTATTACACGTCTTATGTTTTTCTTCTTTTCTTCTTTTAATACATTATTTTGACTTAAGTGAAAATATCTAGGGTAACAATGTCATTCCATTAAGGATTTTTCAATATATATTTTTTACTTAATATCTTAGTGTTTGTTCTAGGGCTCACAATATATAACTTATTTTTACCAAAATCTACTTCTAATTTATGCTAAGTTAATTATAGGGAAATGTATAATTGCCACTTTTTTATAACTCTATTTCCTCTTGCCTTCATTTTCTGTGCTATTATTGTTATATGTAATACATTTATATATGTTCAAATGCAACAATGAACTGTTTTATTACTTTACATAATTTCTCTTTTCCACATAGCTTAGCTTTTTTGTTCCACAGTTCCTCCATTAAACAGATATCATAATATGCCATCATTTTGTATTAAATAGATATCCTATAATGGCCTTTTTAATCTTCTTATTTGTTTTACTATACATTTTGAGTTGTTTTTTAAGTGGCTACATTGAGAAATACCATTCATATTTTAATTTACAAGATTTTAGTTTATGTTCATGACAACTTAATTTCATAAGTATACAAAAACTTCCGTTTTATATACTCAGTTCTATCCTCCTTTATACTACATCACAAATTATAGATTTAAACATGTGCTTCCATCAAAAATGTATTACTATAGCTTTCTACAGTTGCCTTTTAAGTCTCATAGGATTAAAAAAAGTTTTAAACAAAAATAGATTTTACTTTTCTTTTTAAGTAGCGTCACTGAGATATATTTAACACCATAAAATTTACCCATGCAAAGTGATTAATTCAATAGTTTTTATTATATTCACAGATATGTATATCACCATAACAGTCAATTTTAGATAATTTTCATCACCTCAAAAAGGAACCTTACACATTTCTAGTTTCTATTTCTTCATGTAATGAGTTTGGAAGTTGCCACTCTGTTCTAACAAGTAAAAAGCGTTCAAGACTGAAAAATCAAGTCTTTTTCAATCCATAAGAGAGGGAAAATACAGGCCAAACCACTGCTCCTAAGATTGAAGAGGCAGGCAAATAAAGAGTCCCTACTTATATGAGCACAGAAACTGCCCCTGAAACCAGTGTTGGGGAGGGAAAACTTGAACTCTAATTGACTAATTGCTAGAGTCTTAGTGTGAACGCTCTGTGAGTTAGGATCTCCAGATGGACCCCATTATTAGGGGGAACCCCACAATATTGTGGAATTTGCTGCTAGGAGCTCGACCAAGTTCTCAAAGTAAATATCTAAGAAAAGTCCTCTCCTGCTTCTGGCAGGAGGAGGAGAAATGGAACAATTTTGATACCCCAGAGAGATTTATTCTTCCTTACAAAGCCTGCCCACAGGGGAAACTAGTTAACAGAAATCTAATCAGCTATTAGAGCCTAATAAAACTGGAGAGGAGAAATAACCTACTTTAGTTGTCTGTAGCTTTTCAAGTGGGAAAAGGGAAAAAGACAACTCCAGCCCACTCTACCATCCTGTCCTAAAAAATAGCAGAGGAAAAAACTGAGAAACTTGTGAAATTCAATGTCCAGAGGCATAAGTTCATAAGAGGCTAAGACCCAATTACAAAACTAAAAAAATATTTTCCCTCCCACAATACCTCACCACTCTATTACTACAGGCCCATTTACAGCAATTCCTTTCACTGGTACATCATGCCCAGCTAACAAGAAAAAATTATAAGGCACACCAAAAGGCAAAAAGACACAATTTGCAGAGAGCACAAGTGTCAGAAACAGGTATGTCAGGATGTTGGAATTATCAGAACAGGAATTTAAAACTATAATTAATATGCTAATATCTCTAATGGATAAAGTAGACAGTGTATAAAAACAGATGTATAACATAAACATAGTAATTGAAATCCTAAAAAGAAATGATACAGTTCAAAAATATTGTAACAGAAATGAAGAATTCCTTTGATGGGCTCATTAGCTGAGTGGGCGTGCATGGGAGAAGAAAGAATTCTGAGCTTGAGAAGAAATCCATACAAAGTTTCCCAAACTAAAATGCAAAGAGAACAAGATATATCTAAGAACTGTGGGACAACTACAAAAGGTATAACATATGTGTAACGGGAATACAAGAAGAAGAAAAAGAGAAAGAAAGAAAATTTTTTTGAAACAATAATTAATATGAATTTTCCCAAAATAATGTCATATATTAAACCACAGATCTAGAAAGTTCAGAGAACACCAAGCAGGATAAAACACACACACTACACATAGGTATACTATTTTAAAACTACAGAATATCAAAGGTAAAGAAAAAAATCCTGATTGAAGCCAAAGGCGGGGGAAAAAAACATACCTTTAGAGAAAGAATTACATCTGATTTTTCCTAAGAAACAATGTAAGCAAGAAGAGAGTGAGGTGAAATATTTAAATTGTTGAGAGGAAAAAACCCCACCAACCTATAATTCTGTATCCTGTGAAATTATCCTTCAGAGATAAAAGAAATAAAGACCTCAGAAAAACAAAACTTCAAGAAATTTTTGCCAGTAGACTTGCCATGTAAGGAATGTAAAATAAGTTCTTTTATAATCTGTAAAAGAAGTTACAGTAGTCACAGAAGAACAAATATTGTATGATTCTACGAGGAACAAATATTGTATGATTCTATAGATACTTCTACGAGGTATCTATAATAGTCATCTTATAGAAGCAGGGAATAGAATGATGACTGCCATGTAAAAAGGAGAGGAGAAAATTGGAAGTTTCTAATCAATGGGTATAAAGTTTCAGTTATGTAAGATAAGTAAGTTCTAGAGATCTGTTGTACAACAATTCTGTATTATATATTTAAAAATCTATAAAAAGTATATATCTTATGTTGTGTTTTTAGCACAATTAACAAATAAAAAATATGACTTCAAGGGGACAGCACCGGGAACAAATCACAAGTCTTAACTTGTATCACTAAAAAATATTTTTTCTGATATACTCACTTTCTTTTTGTATTTCATTTCCAATACTTTGAAAACATCATTTTACTATGTGGTGTTCCTTCAAATAATGCATGATATTTCTATTTATGGGCTGTTTATAGTCTCACACATACATACAAAAACCTAATTAAATACTTTGAAATAATCAATTTTAAAACCTACAAATAATATATTTGTATAAAATGTAATTGCACTAAACAGAGTGGTTTATAATGTTTTATGAATATACAAATTAACGATCCTCTGGAAAAATAGAACATGAGTTTCTTTTGTAACAAAGCAATTAAACCTGGAGAAGGGGTAGATATTAAGTATACCCAAAGATAGATAATATTTCCATAGGTATAGAGAAATATGCACTATTTGATAAGGTCCCAAACCATTATTTCGGGAATCTCTTATTCAAAAATATTTGATTATATCTATATACCAGGTTTTTGCTTGAAAGAATGAAATGTTCTAAATATAGTGATCAAATAAATATATACAAGTAGCCTTTCCAAATTTCTCATGCAACAGAGAGGGTTTAAAATATATATATATAACTATTATACCATCCTTGATCAATGGCATAAGCCATGATTTATACGATATAGCATAAAGCACTGACATTGCTATGAGGTGACAACTGTCTCTAATTTATCATCATTAAATATCACAACTGTTTAACTCAGCCCATTATGTGCTTATGGGTAAAAAGTTATACCAAATGGTCTCTGATTTCAAGTACTTTATGGACTACCTAAGGGAAACGAGCTTAAGTAAACCAAAGCAAATTAAAATTAAAATTAAAAGATGAAAGGATATATAATAGATAACAATATATGAAATATTATAAATAATTACCTAATGGATGACACAGAAAAGATTTGTAGGATCTCAGGGGAAGAGATGATCATAGAAGGTGGAAAGAGAAATGCTTCCTAGGAAAGAGGAAAGAGAATTTGCATTAGGTTGAATATTGGGGCATCTAATGTAAAGTACAATTAAGGACTTTGTATCCAATTTTAAAAATTCTGTCTGTAAATTCATCATCTTTTTTATTTTTACATTTCTTATAAAGGAAGTGTATATTTTGTTGTATAATGTTAAATATTTCTCAATCCAATGAATCATTTTTCCTTAGTGATCCTCTCTCTAATTAATCATAAAGTTGACTTTGAAAACTTTATCTATTTCAGGTGCATTTCCTATTAAGTTATAATTAAAAACACAATTAAGGGAACAGGGATGGATAACTTAAAATTTTGGTAAGGAGTTTATAACAACCTTTGCATGCTTATACCTAAAGCAAGCTCTTTCATATTCATCACAATTATCAATACATGTATATGTGTTAATACTTTTTTTTAAAGTAGTATTTTGCATTTATTATATTATGATGCAGGCATGTCAATCAGCTCTGAGATATGTTACAAATTATTTATTATTAATAACTGTAGCACTAACATCCAATATTGTGCTTTTGTTAATAATTGCCTTATTATCACTATTGAGTCACTACATTGTCTCTTGAATAATAAAGTCATAACTGTCATGCAGAGAAGATATGTAACACAGTATGTAATCATTAGAGTCAATCATGAGATGTGGTATGAGTATGTAACATGAATATGTTCACGAGACTGCTATCAGTAATATACACTGTTAGAAGATACATGTAGCTGACTCCTTTAAAGAATTATCAGCAAAGAAGAGCTGAATAAAGCCTCTTAAGACTAAACTTCACATGAAAGTAAAAATAAATGAAAATCTTTAGTATATTCTTTCTAGGTAGATGGTTAAAGGGGGTCAAATATAAGGAGGTAGGGAGAGGGCGAAGTCGGTAAAGGGGATCAAATATATGGTAGCTGAAGGTAACTGGACTTTGGATGGTAAATACACAATATACAAATGTCAAATTATAATGTACACCTGAAAATTATATCATTGTATTAACCAATGTTACCCAAATAAACTTAATAAAGAAAAATTTAAAAATGCATTTTAAAATTGTTATATTGAAACATTTTTGAAAATGTAGATTTTTAAATACTGTCTTTTAAGAAAACTTTTATGTTGAAGGAGCAATTGCCTATGTAAAAAAGTTTTAATAATATCTAAATATGCCAATGATATCATATCCAACTGTATACTTCTCAAGTAAATAGTATTCTTATATCAAAGAGTGCTTAAGTATATGAGTTTTATTTATACCAAGAGTTTTTTAAAAAAATTATTTATTTTAATTAGTTTCAAGTATACAGTACATTGGTTAGACATTTATGTAGTTTATAAAACGATCACCCTAATTCCTCCTTCTCGCCTCTGGTTTTCCACCTAGCCAATTCATCCCCTATGCCGTGCTCCCCACCCTTGTGACCATCTATGAACTACTAATTTGTACTTTAACCCGTTACTCCTTTCTCTCAGACCTCCAAACCCCGCTCCCCTCTGTCCATCACCAAATTGTCCACTATATTTGTGAGTCTGTTTTTGATTAGTTCTTTTTGTTCCTTAGATTCCACATATAAGTGAAATCGTATGGTATTTATCTTTCTCTGTCTGACTTATTTCACTCAGCATAAGAACCTCTAGGTCCATCACTGTTGTTGCAAATGGTAGGATTTCATTTTTTTAATGGCTGAGTAATATCTGGCTCCTCCTCCTTTAGCAGCCTTGCTTCTTCACCATAGCAGCAGTGGTTACTTCCAATAGGAGCAGCTGAATCGAGTTTGCAGCTCTTTTACAAAAGTGACAAACATGGCATTATTGTTTCTCAAATACAGTGCCACCTTGGTCTGGCCCCTCATCTTTAGAGGTCTGATTCCCTTCGAGCTCAAAGGTATCTGTAGCAGCTGTCTAGGATACACCTCCTCAGAGGTTTCATTTTCAGTTTGTGTGCGACCCTTTCTCCAAGCTCTTAAATTTTGATAATCCAAACTATTTCCTTTGTTTTATCAGTGCCTAAAGGTGGCAGCTGTTTCATGCAATTGTTACTTTCATGATACATTTGTAACCTCTCTGTGCCTTTCCAATTACTTATTTAACACTGTCAACCCTAATTAAGAATTATTTACATTGTTATATTAATACATAACTGAATTGTACAGTCACCTTCTACAGGAATAATATTACTGCATACTCCACAAAATATGAGTTTTTCTCTATGATGCTCATGTTCTTACACTATCCATAACTAATTAACTACCACCCATTGAAAGTATAAAATAAATAATTAGGCAGAAACAAGAAATTTAATATTGGTGTTGCTTATGTTCCCATTTTGTTTCTGTAGCTCCATATCTGAAGGCTCCAAAAGAAAATATTAATATCATAACCTCTAATTTTTCCTGACTGCAAACTCTTATCTTTTTACCTTGTTTTAGTAGCTTCTTTATAAATAATTCTCTTGATTATTTATGCCCTCTTTGAGTTCGTAATCATAAAAAATATATAATCACAGCAAAGAAGTTACCACTGACAGAAATTTAATTTTACCTTCAGTACCAATCTTCCTCATAGCCAATATTCATTTTTTCCAATTTTACTCTTAATACACAATATAACAATTCCAATGGTAATTTAATATATAAAAATATACAGAGCTGTAAATAGTAACTATACCCATAATTTCTAGACATCTTCTTATTTTAATCAATGGAGTACATTATTATTCAGTTCGTTTGCTTAACATATCAAAAATAATTATCCACGTTCATATACATCTTCACAATGATCATCACTTAGATGGATAAAAAGACATTCCATTAACTTGGTATGTAAATATTTATGTAGCCGTACTCCAGCTCCTAGACATTTAGTTTGGTTTCAGACTTTGTCTACAATACCACACCATAATGAACATGTTTGTATACATATTTATATCTATTTTTTTGGAATATGTCCTTAGAGAAAATACTCACTTTGAGAAATATTGAGTCTAAGAGAATAAAATCATGTGCCTGTAATAAAGCCTGACAGAATCTGCTCTCCTGATGGGTTAACTCTAGGCTCATCCACAAACAGGGAAATAATGCCCGTCTTTTCCTATGCAGCCAAAAGATTTTGCAACAAAGTTGTAATTAGAAATTGGGAACTGTATCTTTCTGGAAAGCTTATGCATATTTGGTAAATGGAAAATGAAAGGGGACTAGTCATATTGACATTTAATAGTTTAGTATAGCAAGTTCTTTAGGACTCAATCTGCAATTGACATCAGGTTGAAAAACAGAAAGTTGAAGATTGTTAAAAATGCTTGAAGATTACAATGCAGGTTTAGACTTGATAGTCTATAGAGACAGGGTACATTATTAACAGAGCAATTGGGGAGATCGTTTTATGAACTATATAGATGTCTAACCAATGTATACGTGAAACTAATTAAAATAAATAAATTTAAAAATATGTATAAAAACAAAACAAACAAACAAAAAGAAACCAGTGGTTAACAGAATTATGTTCTGATGAAAGAGCAAAGAAAGATCAGATCTAAAACCTACACTCTTGGAAAATTAATAAAACTGAGACTGTTGGTAATTTGTGGAAGAGAATTTTTTGTGGTGTAATGTGAATGAGAAATAGATTGGATTAAAGAGTAAGTAAAAGCTGAGAATGTGGACAGACGATTGGGGCTGCCTTTTCTAGAAGCTTGTTCATAAAGAAAATGAAGGAAATAAAGTGATAATTGCAAGGAGTAGTAAGATAATGGAGGTTTAGATTTTTGTTTTATTTTATTTTTTTTGTATTCAAGACAATGTGACTTCTGTTGGTGAAACGACAATGTATAGATAATTATTTTCACATTTGCAAATTGTGCAGTTTTTTTAAGGACATCAAATTTAAGAATTTGTTCAAGCAACTGATAGATATGGTATGAAAAGTTAAAGTGGTATCTTCAATCAAACCCAGACAGAGATACAGGGAGCTGAATAAATGGTTTTGTTTTATGAATAAATTTTGAGTTGAAGATATAGAGTTTTAAGTTGTGAATATGTGGAGAGTTGTAGCAATGATGGGGGTTGACAATATTGTCACGGGAGTATGCAAAGTAACAAGGGGAAGGCAGGGAAGGGACGGGACGGGAAGGGAAGGGAAAGAAAGGGAAGAGAAGAGAAGGGAAGGGAAGGAGAAAAATCAGGGAGACTTCAGAAATGTCCTAGAGTTGGTTAGGAATAGAATGCTTTTGTTTATGAATAGTATATTCATGTAACTTTTCAATTGTTACCATTTATATTTCACATAGCTATACTTATATCTATATCAATATATGTATTTTATCTATTTAAACATCCATACTCTGTAACCTTTAAATAAAGGAAAACTAGGAAGTTTTTTTGTCTTTGCACACCCACTTTTTGATAAACAATATTTAAAATATATGTATAACAGTTTGGAAGCATTCTTTTTATTGTGTGCTATTTTTAAATTTCATTTTGGCGCTTTTTTAAATATAGATTTTTAGTACCAAAAATGCATGCTCAGTAATATTAATAATTGTTTGAAAGTTATATATTCGATTTTTATGCAGAGCAGGAAACTATAGGTAGCCAATAATAATATGATATTGAGGCATTTCTTCCCTCAAATAGGTTAGAGAAATATAACTCCTGATCTTTGTTATTATAATTGCTGCTTAATTATGATACATTATGAGAATTTAAATAAATTTATGTCTGTTATATTTTTAGTAACTATTTTTATTCATTTTGAACATTTTAAAATTAGAGCACTGTATAATCGATTTTTTTCCATTGTAATTATTTGGGGCGGTCATTACCTCTAACCCAAGATAGAAGGAAACAGAATCTATGGCAACGGAACAAAGAAATCTTCATAGAAAACAAGCACTTCAAAAAAATCTTTCTGTTAGACAGATTCTGCACCACCTCTCAAAAATCTCTACCATCTTCTATTTCGACCTTTATATAATCATTTCCCTTCTAGTGTGGGCTGGATCTAATGATTTGCTTCTAACAAACAGAATACTCTAATGTGCCGTAATATCCTTCCAAGATTGGATTATAAATCATTGTGACTTCTTTCTTGTTCACATTCACTTTCTCTCTCTTGTTTGCTCCCCTTTGCTCGAATTGATGAAGCCAGCTGCCATGCTGTAAGGTGAGGTCCATATTACAAGGAATTAAGGACAGCCTGTGGCAAAGAGCCAGCAAGGAACTGAAGTGCCCACACAAGACCCTGTAAGAAATTGAATTCTGCCCACAATCACCAATTGAGCATGGGTGGATCTTCGATCTTATCAATATCAAATTTTGGGAAGATCCTGGATTGTATCAATATCAAATATTGATATGACTACATCTTGAATGACAGTTTGATCGCAGACTTATGAGAGTCCCTGAGTCTGAGAACCCAACTAAGCCACATATATATTCCTGCCCCATAAATATTATAAAATAATAAATGTGTTGTTATGATATTCTAATTTTTGGACAGTTTATTATGCAGCAGTAGAAAACTGATAAAATAATGTTTCACACTAGGACCACTATTAGAAAAATAAATGTGGCAAAAAAATGAAGACAAAGGTTTTCTGCTTCAAGTCCTTAAAATTTACTATTATATCATGAATGTTCTAATATATACACAGCAAAAAGAAAAAAATATATATATATACACACACTCTTGGAATCACTCATCTGATATAATATGGAGATCTCAAAATAGGTAGATTTCTTTTCCTTTTCACATAATTTTGTAAAGATAACCAAATTGTTGAGAGCTATAATTCAGGGCAGTACAAAGCAGTAACAACAGGACCCAGATATCATTTACCTTGTTCTTCTGCCATCACCTAAAGTGTAACTTATTCCACATGGTTAAAATTGGCTTACCACCATTATACCTTTATTTTTCACTGTTGGAATGGGGAAGAAGATATAGAGAGTAAAGAGTTTTCCTTTAAAGACGTGGCACTGAAAATATATACTTTGTTTTTTTTTGACATCTTCTTAGCCAGAAATTAGTTACACTAAATAGCACACTAAACTTCAAAAGAATCTGGGAAAGGTAGTTTCTAGCAGGCAAGTTGTTTTGTCCAGTAAAACTCTGAAATCCACTGTGGATTTTGGGAGGCATGAGCAATAACTGCTACAGAAATAAATTCTGTATCAAAGTCATTGAATATTCCTAAAGAAAAAAATAACATAGCAATTTAGGTAGAAAAAACACATGAGTAAAAATTAAGATATGACTTAAATTAGCATTTCCAATGATACATTGTGGCTTCAGTGTAGGTTTCTGGAGAGGTTTGAAAGAGTTTATTAAAACAGGTGATTCCAGAAAGGTAACTTTGAAAGTCTTACCAAGGGATTTTATTTTTCCTTAAGCAAAGTGGAAACATTTACTCATTTTGAGCAAAAGAGTTAAAAAAGGAAGTTTGTGTTAAGAGGCATCTCAGGAAGCAGAGATTAGGATAGGCTGGACATGAAGATAGTTTTAAGCCATGTTATAATTTGTAGTTAAATATTAAGACACATTAGAAAAGAGCCATGAAAATGAGAAAGAAGACATTTTAAATCATATACTTAAAACAAAATAGACTAAAATAGATGAGTATAATAGAACAAACATCACAACATAATGTAACATAATATTACATAACATACAATTTGAGAAATGAGCCAGAGTCAAAGTTTGACTATGACGTCAAAGTTTCTAGGCTAAAATTCTCTCTGAACAAAAAGTCTTTTGGGAGGAAGCAGTACAATAGAAATAATTGCTTTTGGGGAGGGGGGAGTGATAATGAGTTCTGTTCTGTGTATGTAGAGTCTCAGGTACTTATAGGATCTGATAAAAATGTGACTAAAATCATAAATTGTATTTTATGTTTATTGTTTTGGCTTCATTTTAGAATGCAATGCTTGTATTGAGCTGAATTGATTGATCTAGTAGTCTGTCACTAGGCCAGTAACTCCAGAATCTATTACCCAGTTAATGCCTTTCACTAGCTCTTTTTCTCTCCATCAGCATGTGTTGGGCAATGAAGCACAAAAATTGTATATGGTACCTTAATTTTAATAGACAAATATATACTGCTTTACTGTTGTATTTATTGTCTTTCACTTCCTGAATGCTTATTTGAATTTTTGGCTCTAATTAAGACTGAAATAAACCAGTTTTTACTTTGAATAATGATTATCTATTACTTGCTCTTCTTGAATAATATGAACTATATATCTAACCAGACAGAAATTAAATTTCTTTGGAAGATTCTGAACAATACTGTTAAGATTTATTTCCTTTAAATAGTAATTTTAAATTCTAGAAAGGAGAAAAAAAGAAAAACCAAAAGGAAAATATATATTGTAATAATGAGTTTTCTAAGAAATTACTTCAGATTTGAGATTTCTTCATTTATTCCATCAATGAACTAATATACTGTCTAGTTAGATAAGGTCTTTAAATCAATTATATAAGGTTAATTGTATAAATTAGCATACCTAATATGATAGTGACGCATTGCACAGAGGAATAATGAATATTATCTAACCGAATGCATTAAATTTTCTCTCTTCAACTACTTATAAGAGCAATAATCTTTAAACATTAAGTGAAATAATCATTATTCATAAGTATTGTGTTTTTTAGAGAATAAGAGAAATATATATGAATCATACTGTTTGCTTTTTATTTCTAATTTTGCATACTATAATGTTTTCACAGATCTCAATGCTTAAATATATTTAAAAAATAAAATCGTTATCCAATAACTAAATAGAGATGCAGAAAGTAGGCCTAAAAGATGGCACACTATATTTAGAATTCATTCTCTTTATATATTGTGTTCTTAACAATGACTTGATCGATTTTGGCAAATCTGAGACAATACTGAAATCTGTCAAATATCCTAAGAAGACATTTATTTCCTAGTTGATCTTCAAAACTGTTTCTACTCTATATACCTGTGGTCTAGCCATATCTACTTTACATTGCTTGAAAGTGCCATGTTCTCTCATGACTATGAATTTGCTGAATTTCTTTACCCCTCCCTGTATTGCCATACCTTTCCTTTCTCTATTTTAAATTCTTATTCCCTCCTCCTTTCCCATGCATTCTTCTACTACTCTTCATCCTTCTCCTACTCTTTCTTTATCTCACCAGTTATATTTATTGGATATCCAGTTTGTTCCAGTAACATATTACCTCATCATAAATAATTCTGTACCTCCCTGTGTAAATCTAAGGCTGAGTTTTTATTTTTCTTATGCCATCAATCACTGTCTCCCCTGGGGTATGTTTTCTTGTATAGACATATGCCACTTGCCTCAAAGAAGGAAGATTTGAAAGACACTGTGTTTCACTCACATAGTTCTTCCTTAGTTCTTAGCTCTGAAGAACTTCATTATGTTTATTTCTTAATAAGTACTTTCTGAATATTCATAATAAGTAAACTGAATATTCATGGTAGTTACTGACAAGGTATACTCATGGAATTAAAAATTAGTGCTTTTCTATTAAAATAAATAAAATTGAATCTTTCAATTTATAAAGAAGACTAACTAAGCAGGAAGTGCTTAAGCAGGAAATGGAAGTGCTAGTTAAAATTATTTCCACAGTAGATTCTGGTTAACACTAGTACCTTAGAGAATTGAGGTGAACAACTTTATTTTTTTTTTTTTACCAAGTTAAGTAAAGAGCCAAAGGGGGAAAAAAAAAATGTTTCCATTTGGATCATAAAGAAACAGTGAAATTATTGGTAGAAGTTGAGGAGGGCAGTGGAAGGAAGGTCATATTAGAAGATTACAAGTGAGAAAGAGGGTAATTATGTTGATAATGAAAACCAAAAAGTTTATAGATAAAAGTGGAGATGAAGTGATATCACAAGCAATTGGGAGAAAGTAATTGAAAAGCACAAAATGAATAGTACATTGTTTTTAGTATAACATAAATTAACAAACTAAAGTGGGACGAAATTACAAAGATCTAATATTTTGTTTTTGTTCTTTTATTTTATAATAGAGACTCCCTAATATAAGAGAAATATGAGAGCATAAATGGGAAGTATCATTCATAATTATAACAATTAAAAAATTTTAATTTTGGTTAAAATGTTAGAAGTTGTGTAAATAGAAGGCTACCAGCCACCTATTACTGATACATCACCATTCACTTTATCCTTTGTATTTCTTTGCCCTTGACTCTGATTTCTCAACTCACATCACCCAAAATATTCTACTTTACATCTTGAAATTGCCACCCCATAAGTAGCAAATTCCATTTTATCCTAAATTTTTTGGAAACAGTACGACCACCTTTGTGTAATGAGAGGAAACTAAGTCTTCTCTGAACCCACAATTTTCATTGTTTTCCTCTTAAATAGCAGTTTTTATTATCCAATACTTTATGTACTTCAGAGTTAACTTTGCTTTTCATTGTTTTTATGATTTATTATTTTCCATCTTTTAAAAAAAAAAAATTCTGTTCCTTTGATGCCTATGCCCATTCCTTTAATGTCCATTTGGCTATACTAAATTTCCCTTTCCTAGAAATTATTTGTTAATATCTTTATTACTCTTATTTATCAAACCTTGCACCCTTGACTTTACTTTTTCATCCCAACTTTTTACTTCTCAACTCAAGCCATGTTTTTACTCTGGGTGCATTCATGTCACGGGGATGACTATCTAATAGTCTGCCTGATGAATGATTTATCTTTTAGTCCAAAGGATCTTTTCCAGGTAGAATAGATGCCTTGATCTTTTAATAAACATTTCTGGAATGCTAAACAATGACTTCTCTTTATATGTCTTCAGTTAAAATGGATCACAAGATCATACCTAACAGTAATGAAATCATGGGAGATGAGTATTTTTAACTGGGAACATCATCGTGCTGAAAAAAATGAGAATCTCGTGTAGAAGCAAAGAGAATAGATATTGGATAAGCAACGAGCAGTATCTGTGACATCATCTACTTTAACATCTCAAAGAGTTTATACTATTGACATCCTTTCTCTCTTAGATATACCTCAGCTATCTAGTTGAGTCTTCCTTCTTTTTTAGTTTTTAAATTTATTTCATTTGTATTCACACACTCCTGAAAGAGTTTTTGAATATAAGTCTTCATTTCTCTGGCTCTCATTTATTCGCAAACCTAATTTAATCAGGTTTTACACCCACTCTAATGTAGCAACTCTCACTGAATTTATCAGTGATATCCATGTCACAGTCACACATGAAATTTCATTAATTCTCTTTCTTGACCACTTTTACTTCTTGACAATTAACCACTCTCTTAAAATAATCTTCTCTCTTGTCTTCTTTAACAAAACAATTCTTTGAAATTTCAACCCACATTTCCGACTTTCATGTCTCTTTTTTGGAAGCTGTTACCCTTCTACACAATCCTTAATTTTGTTTTTCTTCAAGGGGACACTTTATTACATTTCCAGCTATATTATCCTCATAGGCCATTGAATATATTCACTTTTTTGTTCCATAAACATTTCCTTAACCCCCTATTCTGTGCCAAGCACTCTTTCAAGTGCCAGAGATCAAACAAAGCCTACAAAAATACATGCTCTCATAAAGTTTACATTTTAATGTGAGGAAAAGTAAATAAAATATACATTATATTACAAAGTAATAAGCACCAAGGAGTAAAAAGAAAACAAGATTATGTAATAAGCATTGTCAAGGTGGAAGGCCTAAATTTTTAAAGATAATAAAGGAAATTTCTCAGAAAAGATAATACTTGAGAAATCTGAAGTAGGCAAGAGAAAAAAGTTATGTGAATACCTAGGAGGAGAACTTTCCGAAGACAAGAAACTAGAGAACATTTTCAAGGAACCATATTCAAAGCTTCAAGTGCATTCCATAGAGAAGTTATAATTTTGTAAATGAATCTTCATGATTACTATTCTTCATTATTTGAGACATAATATTTTATAATTTGTGAGATAAATTTTATTTATATTTATATTTATATTTTCAGTCATTCTTTCCTAATTATTAGTTTTTATATAAATTAAATATAAAATATAATATATTGATATAATATAAAATATATAAATATAAAAATATAAAACATACATGTAGATAAGAAATAAATGTAAAATATAAAACATTAATAACATATAACTAATGATTGAGTTTATTAACACTTCTAGATTCTGGGATAAAAAGGAGAAAAATATCTAGGAAGATCATAGTCATTCATAGGGTGGATTTTACATATTTAATCATGTCATATTCATCTACTCTTAAGCTTGGAAAGACCATTTGAAATTATTTTTACCATGTACTCATTCCATTCTCTTTATTCTCTCTCTTTACTATATTATGTTTTCATAACCATGAAAATAACCTCAGCTTTTACATCGAAAATTTAGGAAGATATTTTTTTAAGAATGAGGTTTTTGGTCTCTCAGATACTCTACTCTTAAATCATTTTAATCTTAACTTTCTATGCCATTGATGATTTCGGCCAATGCTGAGGATGGAGCACGTTGGGCCAGGCGTATCTTGTTCTCTGAAGTTAAAGTGACAGCTTATTTTGTCACTCTTCCTTACTTACTGAATTCCAGAGGATTGTTATAGCTTGGTTAGTCAGTCAGTTAATGGCCTGGGATATTTCTGTGAGAACTTTTTGCAGCTATTAACGCTATAAAACTTAACAAAGCAATGAGCCCCACCAGCTGAAAATCAGTCTGGTCTTTCCCTTCTATTGGCACATTCTTCACTTCTAATCATCGCTCCACAACGATTAGGTAGGGATAAGGGAATAGGGAATCCCGAGACTGATGATCAACTGAGACCAAGGCTTAAGACCTCTTTATCTGCTACATAATTTCATTATTGTGGTTTAAAATACATCCTCTTATTAAAATACACGTGTGTGTGTGTGTGTGTGTGTGTGTGTGTGTGTGTAATTTTGCCTCTACCTTTCAGAAAATAAAACAGAAGAAATGGTGTTGAAATTGCTGTTAATTCCCAATAGCACTGCTATCACTTAAGATTGGTCTCTTTGGTTAAGCAGTAAATGTGCTGCTGTCCATTAATATCTTTGAGTGTAATATTGCTGTTTCCACTTTTGGGAAAAGATTTATTTAAAATGTAGATATTAGTAACTGGTTATGTATTTTCAATGGAAAAGTGAATAATTATAGCAAATTTCTTATGTTAGGGCAAATAAATTGGTGCTTTTGACTTCAAGATATGAACAGGAATTCTTTAGACAGTAAAATGGGACATAAGAAAAATAGGTACAGATGCCTCAACTTTTTTATAAAGAAGCCCTAATAATGGAATGCAACATTTAAAATACATACTATTATTGATTTTGAAAGTGTCCCCTTCAGACCAGCTTGTGAGTTGATTTTCTAATCTAATAAAAAATGAAAATATATTTGGAAAACATAGTTAACAAAATTTATCTCTCTTAAGGGAAATATATTTCAGTTTCTGAAGCTATTTTGTGACTTACTGATCAATAAAATATGTTTCTTGAAAACTAGACAATTTTAGAAACAGACGGTAGAAAGGAAATCTGAAGTTTATCTTATCTACCTCATCCACCCAGAAGCCTGGCCTTATGTCAAGCAGTGAGGAAGTATGTCTTGGGTGAAATAAAACCTGTCTTTGTCTTATTAAACCCTTACTGCTCATATGGATGAATGTTTACACAAAAGTCAATGACAAATGTGAGACCATTATCTTGAATGTATTCTCTCCATACTTAATAGTTTAATTGTCTTTAAATACATTTCTTAATTTTATGGGTCATTTTTGCCTTTAGCCTGTAAATATATGTTGTGCAGGGCTTACCTTCCAATGCAAAGGCGAAATTTATGTTATAAGTCTAATATTGAGCTTAAGATATTTGTCAATGTTAGCAGCTAAGGTAAAAATAGCTTAAGCATACCCAATTGTCTTCCCAAATGAGAAAGCTGCTGTTCAGCAGTATTAGTCATATCATTCTCACAATTCTTTGTTTCCTATTAACTCTAATGCAACTTCTAAGATCATATAAAAGTCTCCATCCTTGGCATGTTGTTTCTGCTATGTGATTGGCTCAAGGTCAGTGTTTCCTCATTACATTTAGCTCAATTGTTATTTATATGCCCATCAACCTGTATCTCATATCAGATTGTTCCACTTCTACTTATATTATACTCAGAACCCCAGGTGTTTGTTTCTGTATAGTCATATGTTGTCCCGGGGATAACAGGGTCTAATTATCCTTTGAGATCCTTTCTAATAATATATTTGTATGATCTGCAAGATTTTATATTAAACTAAATTTTACAGTAAAAGTAGTATGAGGTAAAATATAAAATTCGAATGGATCAGGTGTCTATAAAGTGAAAATAGACCCATCTTAGCATACAAACTTCAATCTCCAGAAATAATCACTATTAACTGTGCAGTTCTGTGTAGCATCATTTTATACTCCTGACTGTGTCTTCTACAACCTGTGATTATACAAGATAAACTCCTACAAATGAAACTGCTTAATATATAGTAATATGAATTTGTTATATAACATATTATTATTGATTCTAATGTTTGCCAATTTAATAGGTAATAAAAATAATGTAGATGTTATTAGTACTCAAATATGTGTGAAACCCAAGTTATTTTCAAATGTGTAATATCTATTATTATTTTTTTCTGTGAACTGTTCATTTCTCTTTACCCATTTTTTTCCTCTGAGGTTGATTGTCTTTTCACTTAATTATTTTTGGAATGTTAAAAAAAGTATCTATTTGATTTCTATGAACTTTACAGCTCAATAATTTTACTTGGATTATTTATTATGGAGCCATCCTTACTTTTTAAAAAAATTAATTCCATCTAATATGTAGCATTAATTTTATAATAGTTTTTAAATAATTTATGATATTTGTATCACTATTCATAGTAAAATTGTCCTCTGTTTTATTTATTTTTATTTTGGTATTTGTACTACAAGGACTCTGCTCACCTGATACAGCGAAAATCAGAGTTAAAGCAGAAATGATGTGAATCAGAATACAATAAACATTTAAAACAAGGAATCCCCTACCATTGAGATAATTCATGCCCCATTATAAGTCTACTCTATGACTGAATTCAAGATGTGCTATTACAACTGGTTGTGAGTCCATAATTTATTTCATAGATTGATTTCTTTTTGTTATCCCCCTACTCCACAACACTTTCTAGGTTCCCCTCACTTTTGGTTAATTCTTTAACTTGTGTAGTGTGTTATTTGGTAGAGTGATCCAGACTTTCTTCCCAGAAGGGTCTGTGACTTTGGGTTTCTTGATCCTTTTCAGGTAATGGTTCAATCAAATACACATTCAAGAGTGTCACAGAACATAAAAACACCAAGGGATTTCCCAGTGAAATCTAAGTTCTAGACATGCTTATAGATCTTTTTGCATACCTAGCTCCTCATACTAATATGAATTTATAATCAATGCCAATATTATAACTTATTTGTCTTCTTTCTAATAAACCAGTTTACAATATTCAAAGTGACCAGAAAAAAAGTTATTACTTTAGGTTTAGGGTAATCTTTACTGTATTCCTTGGAAAAAGGGCTCTACGTAAAAAGTAGGACATCTAATCCATCAGAATTTAGATTACCAAAGAAGGAAAGCCTATCTTTAAGAAGAGAGTCAGTATAAGAGAGAGGGAGGTAACTGAATGTACCACCATATTTTTCCTAAAACATATCCACTGAAGCAATATATATCTGCACTTGATTAAATGCATTTACTACAATTCAGAGATAGAGCCCCAATCTCTCAAGGTGTTAACCCTGAGATGGCAACTTAGCTGAGCCTTCAACAGGCCACTCTTCATTCTTTAATTCTTGTTGCTTTTAGTGATATATTTTATGGTAGAAATAGTAATGCCTGGCGATGTGTCAATTATGGCACTTCCTTTGCCATTAAATAAGCACCTTTTTCTGAGACAATTTATATGGCCTTCTATGTAAGTAAATGTAATTTTTTTGTAAGCTCTTAGGCTCTGCTGTTAGCAAAGACATTGAAGGCAGGAAAGGCAAATCCATACTTGGGTCAGTTATCAACTCTGGTGAGCACAAATTACTGCCTTTGCCAAGGTTGAAGGGATATAATGAAATTTAATTGAAACCAAGTAACTGATTTTCTGGAAGAATGGTACAAATAGAGAATTTGTAAAAATATCTTTCAGTAAAGTAATCTTATATGGCAATGCAGATAGAAATACCACTTGACTAAGTTTATTGTTTCATTTTTTTTTTAAAGGGGTAAAAAACAGGTGAAATAAAAGGAATGTAATGGAGACTGCAACCTTGTGTATTTTTTAAAGTCATGGGTTGCACTGAAAATTTCAATGATTTCTCCCATAAGTATTACTTCCGATTTACTAACTTAGTGGAGAAAAATGATGAGCAATTTTGGGGGCTTCATCTTGGCCTTTTCTTTCTATGTCTCTGATCAGAAACCACCGTGAGAAATATTCTAACAGCTGTGTGTGTCTATTCTAATAATACATTAAAGTACCAAGTAAATAAGCACAAATTGGGTCTGTATACTGATTGTATCCAATGTGAGATGTTTGTGCCAGAACTCCATATATTTTCTCATGCCATAAGCCCCCCTCTAACCAGAGGCCATAAGAGCAATTCAAGACATCTGGTACCTATGCTAGCTGAGACTCCACATAAAACAGACTTAAAATTTCAGATATTCCTCTTTCCTCAATGGTCTCCTTTGAGGAAAATTGAAAGGCATTGCAATGTTCTTTCTCAAGAAACACAGCCTCCACTTCAATTAGTGTGCTTTGGGTGTGTTTGGGTGTGATAACAGGATTGGATCTAAAAACTGAATGAAAGAGAGCAATTTCTCCCTTGTGGCAGGTGACTCAGACTTTTCACCGGCTCTCTCTCTCTTTTTTTTTTTTTAAATCACACAAAGCAACATTCTAGATAACAGCCTACTTTGCACTTAACCTTGCTCTTTGTTTTCCAAAATAACCCTTGATTTACTTGGCTAATTTAAAAAAAAAAAAAAAAAGATTGAACTCTATTTTGTCTCCTCTATCCTCTTGCCTCCACTAGCCTAAAATATTCTATCACATAATTCTTTAGGTACTTAAAAAGAGATTCAGTTAAAGGTCCAAAAAAAAAAAAAAAAGCCACCCAACAAAGTTGTCATCATCACCTTTTACCAATTTTCTGCCCTTTATCTTAACTTAAATCTTACATCATTCTGCTAGAAGATGAGGTTCACACTACTACTTTATAATACTATTCGAATAGAATATTCAACAGAAAAAATATAAAGTTTCATTTGGAATGACAAATAGTCATTTGAAGTATGTTCATAATTTACTCTTTAGATAACATGTAGCATAACCCAATTCAAAATTGGGAGAATTTAGATGAAATTATTATTTTTTTAAATATATCCAAGTGACAAATCATTTTAAATACACAATTATTATCAGTCATCATACATAAACAGTTATGATGGCAAGTGGGCAATTTAAAGCACTTAGTTTTTAGGGTAAATTTATCCTCTTAGTGGAATACATCAGTATGTGGTACAGATATTTGAATAATTCTCTTTACATATTAGGCTCACATTCATTTTTTTTTGCCTCATTTGAATAATGTTACTTTTATTTCCTACTTCTTTAACAAGTGCTTTCCATATGTTCACTCCTGTGATTAATAAAAAGCTATAAAAATATAAAATCCTGGCTTAGATCAAATATCTTTTATACTACAGATTGGAAACACATTCTTTATTAACCACGACCACTTAATTTTTAATGTATACTCAGAGAAATATTATTCACTTAATATTATCTGCTGAAATGAAAGCTGTTACTGGAGGTCTTCAGCTACATGAGGAGGTATCAAAGTTCACATGTTAAATACAATTAGTATGTAAAATCGGTCATCATTTCCCGTAAGCCGAAGAAGCCATGCAGGCACCTCTAGCCATTGAAAATAGTTGTTCATCTCAGTTTATATCAGGCCCAATATACTAAAATTGTATTGACTGTGATTTTGTCTCAATTCTTAAAAGGAATCTGTGAGATGTCTTCTGCATTATGCTATATCCTTGGGCAATGGTTGTCTGTTTTGCTTTCTTACATATTTAAACCAGAAAACTAATAAACACTAAATGTGACAAAGCTGATTATATTTTTTCATATCAGATATTTCTTAGAAGTATGCAATGTACAAGCAATCAGCATTAATGCTTTAACATATTTAATCTTAAGTATCAAGCTGCAACCTACTTTTTTGCTAATATACTTAAAACCATATGGTTGTTTCTATTTCTGTGTCATTTGGTTGGGTGGGCAATACATAGGCACAACATAAGACATTTTCATTGATTCTTAAAAGGTCTTTATTCACACTTGAGCTAAAGCAGCTGGTAGAGGTTTAGAGAGCACTCAAGTCACCAAATCTCTGGATATTGCTTTCTGTTGTACCATCTGTGCCCTGTTAAATATTCTTGATTTTTGCCAAGTTTGGGGTAATTTATATGTTAAATCAGTTACTGAAATCAGGATCTAAGAAGCTTCAGAGAGAAAAAAATGATATTAAACTGTATAAATCTTATATATTAATCACTAGTATTGGAATGGGAAGTTCAAGTACTGCCACTCAAAAGATTGTTGTGAGAAATAACACGCCCTAGATTTTGGGAGAACTGTGAATGTGAATAATTTTTCAGAAGCATTCACCCCAGAGAAATGTACCCCATCTTAATCTTTCAAGATAGTGAATTCTATATGGGAAGCATAGAACAGCTGCAGACTCAATTTTGTTCACAAATGCTTCTTAATCTTCTATGCACTATAGCCTAGTAAAACCTAATATAGTGGCTAATTACTTTGGTAGCTTAACAATTTTACTGTCTGGTACCTGACAATAGCTTCTAGTACCACAGATTAACCAATATGTAACTTCTCACTTTAAGAAATATAACATTCTAAAATGCCACGTAGAAACCAGCTAAAATTAGGAAGACTACTGTCTTGTTTTTGAGATATTGATTCTCAACAGTGAAAAAGACTATCTTTATTTCAAAATTGAAAAAGAAATTTTAGGATATAAAAGTCAAATTACATTACATTTTTAGAAGCATTTGAATAAATCAGATATAAAGTTTTACTAACACCAATAGCCAAGAATAGATAACACTAAGATTAGAGCATGCATATTTAAGAGTGTGAATAAAGGAAAAAAGAAAGACCTATGAATGGTTAAGAAATTACAATAGAAAAAACATATACTCATTTCCACCAAATATTTAGCAAAGCTATACTATAACATGCAATAACGCTTTATGTAATTGAAATTTTCTTTAGTGCAAAGATAAAGATATTCTAATATGATTATTAATATTGATTTAGCTAATATTTGCTAATTATCTTCTATGTGCCCAGTGCTGTGCTGAATGAATTGATTCATCATCTCATCCAGTCCACTTCAAACCATATAAGTGTATACATTCTAAGCATACATCAAAAACCCATAAGATATTCAGTGTCTTATATACAGGAGGTAGTAAGGAAATATTTAATGCCATCAAAGCCATTTAAAATTCTCTCAAAAACAAGCAGAAGTGCCTGTTAAATCATATACAAATGTCTTGATCATGGATTCAACAATCGTGTCATATTATGTAACTGAGACTGCAACCTCTCACATTTTATATTATAAAGCGCTAGGACTATGTCTTTTTATTTTATGTTGCCCTGAAATGAGTAGTTACATATACTACACAGATATATAGCATTCAGTATATTACCCACATAAAAACAAAGATATAAATGATAGCCTACTGCCAAAATATCAGAGAAAACTGGCAAAGCATATACTTACAATTATTTGAAGATCAGTCAAGTTTTCAATATTTTCAGCTAAAACAACAATATTCTGTAGGATTAAACATTTAGTTTTGTTTGCCACAAGTAAAGCTCGGATTTTGAACATAAATTAAGAATATTATTTTAATGTTTTAGGACTCTCATTGTTGCTTTTAAGCTACAGAATGAATCTTTAATGACTTTAAAAGACAAAATTGTTGGTAATATTTAAAATATATTTTCTCTAAAAACAGGAATAAGTATTGAGAATTAGGTAAAATGAAACTCACTGATAGAATAGTTTATAACCTTTTGCATGACTTAAAAACATAGACTTTTGAGGAAATTTGATTGTCTAGGCTTAGTATTTTTCCATATTACAAGAAAATTAGGAATATTTATTAAAGAAATTAATTTAGTTCAATATTGCAATATTTAAGACATCACTTTCTTTGCTGTTTTGTGTGGAATTCATTTTTAAAAGAAAGGAAACATTTCCCAAGAATTGTGGGTATAAAATTCTCAAAATTGATTAGAAATAACAAAATACAGTGGAGTGTTCCATTGCTATGTGACCATGGTCACATTGTCCCAAAAGGACATTTTAATAGAAAGAAATAAAACTGTCAATGCCACATTTTAATGCTAATATTCTGTGTACTATAAAGTATCATTTTCTAAAGAGATCAAAATAATTCTTTGAATTCATAAGACCTACTAGTAGAAGAAAATTTGCACATCTATTGGAAATTTCTGCATAGGTTATAGACACTGACAAGGTGTGAGATGTGATGGAATTTTTCAATGAAAACTTTTTAGATTAACAAGTAAAGGAAGCTAATAGATCAAAATAAAAATTTGAGCCACTTCAAAACCAATGTCTTTCTTAAAATAACCGACTTAGATAATAACAGTAAAGTGATGATGTCTAGCCTAAGTAACTTTTAAGTCTTTATCTTGATTTAAATATCTGAACATAAGTATTCAGGAATATAGACTGATGTTTTCTTTTCTTTAATTAGTAATACACTTACTAATATCTGAAACACAGCATACTAGATTTGATCAGAATTTGTTTAAAAGCATAAATTATGAAAAATCTTTAGTCTGAAGTAATGGCTATCCTTCCTGCTAACACGCAGGGCAAATTTTAAATGAATTAATGTCTATGCAATCTAAATCAGTACGAGCTTACCATTTCCAATAATAACACTTTCTGTTTTGTTAGAATTTAATTTCAGAGTAAAACAATGATTCGAAGAAATAAAAACAAGTTCATCATCCCTAGGGCATTAAAAAATATTGTCATAGTTTTTATTTAACAAAACCAAGACACAAAATATTTCCAATCACATTCATACTTCTAAATGCCATCAATATTAAAATTAAAATGAAAGTCTCATGGCTCAATTACCAAAGAAGTTAAAATACACAAGGAGTTTTATTTAAACAAACAAGTAAGAAAAAAAAAAACATTTTTCCTAAATATAAATACACATGAACCTTTAAAGTGATTTTTAAATTTTTCTAAAGAGTTTTCAAATAAGTTTAATGACTATAGAATAAAAAGAGAGGAAGAGTATTTTAGGAAAAATAAAAGAAACTTACATTTACCAAATGTAGTATTGGAAAGAAAGATGTAAAGATAAAACCTGACTCACAGTTCTTTTTTCTGGATTATTAGAAGGATGGTGTGAACATTAACTGAGTTAGGTAAATCTGGAATTAGATAAAAGCAGTTTTTCTTGGAAGAACATGAGTATGGTTAATACGAGGAAATAATATTTAAATGCAAAATGGTGAAGTGACATCAGGATCAGAGGTAGATTTAAGAGAAATGAGAGTTAATGTTTGAAAGCAATGTAGTGACAAAGAAAGAATTTAACAAAGATTCGAAAAATAAAATTTTAATTATTGCCTTTTTTAAATTAAATTTATTGGGTGACATTGGTTAATAAAATTATATAGGTTTCTAGTGTACAATTCAATAATACGTCATCTGTATACTGTATTATGTTCACCTCTCAAAGTCAAATCTCCTTTCATCACCATATATTTGACCCCTAACTCCCCGCATTCCCCTTTCTCTCTGGTAGCCACTAAAATGTTGTCTGTATCTATGAATTTTTGTTTGTGTGTCTTGTTTGTTTGTTGCTTTCAGTTTTATATACCACATACTAGTTAAATCATATGGTTCTTAACTTTTTCTGTCTGACTTATTTCATTTAGCATGATTATATCAAGATCTATCCATGTTGTCATGAATGGCAGTATTTTATCTTTTCTTATGGCTGAGTAATATTCCATTGCTTTATT
>NW_011888917.1:163595-165946 GCF_000151845.1 Pteropus vampyrus
CTTTTTAGATTAACAAGTAAAGGAAGCTAATAGATCAAAATAAAAATTTGAGCCACTTCAAAACCAATGTCTTTCTTAAAATAACCGACTTAGATAATAACAGTAAAGTGATGATGTCTAGCCTAAGTAACTTTTAAGTCTTTATCTTGATTTAAATATCTGAACATAAGTATTCAGGAATATAGACTGATGTTTTCTTTTCTTTAATTAGTAATACACTTACTAATATCTGAAACACAGCATACTAGATTTGATCAGAATTTGTTTAAAAGCATAAATTATGAAAAATCTTTAGTCTGAAGTAATGGCTATCCTTCCTGCTAACACGCAGGGCAAATTTTAAATGAATTAATGTCTATGCAATCTAAATCAGTAAGAGCTTACCATTTCCAATAATAACACTTTCTGTTTTGTTAGAATTTAATTTCAGAGTAAAACAATGATTCGAAGAAATAAAAACAAGTTCATCATCCCTAGGGCATTAAAAAATATTGTCATAGTTTTTATTTAACAAAACCAAGACACAAAATATTTCCAATCACATTCATACTTCTAAATGCCATCAATATTAAAATTAAAATGAAAGTCTCATGGCTCAATTACCAAAGAAGTTAAAATACACAAGGAGTTTTATTTAAACAAACAAGTAAGAAAAAAAAAAACATTTTTCCTAAATATAAATACACATGAACCTTTAAAGTGATTTTTAAATTTTTCTAAAGAGTTTTCAAATAAGTTTAATGACTATAGAATAAAAAGAGAGGAAGAGTATTTTAGGAAAAATAAAAGAAACTTACATTTACCAAATGTAGTATTGGAAAGAAAGATGTAAAGATAAAACCTGACTCACAGTTCTTTTTTCTGGATTATTAGAAGGATGGTGTGAACATTAACTGAGTTAGGTAAATCTGGAATTAGATAAAAGCAGTTTTTCTTGGAAGAACATGAGTATGGTTAATACGAGGAAATAATATTTAAATGCAAAATGGTGAAGTGACATCAGGATCAGAGGTAGATTTAAGAGAAATGAGAGTTAATGTTTGAAAGCAATGTAGTGACAAAGAAAGAATTTAACAAAGATTCGAAAAATAAAATTTTAATTATTGCCTTTTTTAAATTAAATTTATTGGGTGACATTGGTTAATAAAATTATATAGGTTTCTAGTGTACAATTCAATAATACGTCATCTGTATACTGTATTATGTTCACCTCTCAAAGTCAAATCTCCTTTCATCACCATATATTTGACCCCTAACTCCCCGCATTCCCCTTTCTCTCTGGTAGCCACTAAAATGTTGTCTGTATCTATGAATTTTTGTTTGTGTGTCTTGTTTGTTTGTTGCTTTCAGTTTTATATACCACATACTAGTTAAATCATATGGTTCTTAACTTTTTCTGTCTGACTTATTTCATTTAGCATGATTATATCAAGATCTATCCATGTTGTCATGAATGGCAGTATTTTATCTTTTCTTATGGCTGAGTAATATTCCATTGCTTTATTAATTTTTTTTACAAATTTATCTTATGAAATAGGAGCACATCCCCCACATACACGTCTTATTTTATAGAAAGGCTCAGAGCAGTGAACTCATTGTCTCAAATTCAAGCAGATAGTAAGAGAAAACCAGCATTTAAGATGCTAAGTTTTTAGGTATTTAAATACATCATTAATGTGAGAGTTGTTTAAAAGAAATGAAAAGAACTAGGGTAAAATACTGTTATTGAAAACGTTTAATAAATATTATTCAAATGAATTAAAAAAACAAAGAAGTGATAAAGTTTAATGTTTCACTACATTAAAGACTAGATTAAAATATCCAGATCTTATAAATGACACTCAGGAAGACTGGAAAGTCATCAACATATATCTAAATAAGTATTTAGAAGTGAAAACATATATAGATTTAGAAACTAATGAAAATCTGATTTATATTTTGGAGAGAATGAATTAAAAGTTGATATATGTACGTTTAATGCAACTATAGGTGATGGCTTACAGTTAGATATCGATGGAAATTTCCAACAAGGTTATTATTGAATACCAGGTCATCGAACAGCTACAGGCAGATGCAAAGCCTTTCTCCAAATCCAGATAAAAATCCCTTCTTGACAAGATTCAAGGCTTGTCTGTAACTAAATTATGTTGAAGGTCTTATAGCACAGAAGTTTAATTTGCTTATGCCCTTAGAAAAATGTCTTCAAAATGAAAAGGATTTTGTTTTTCCTTTTAGCTACCAGGCTATTAATAGGATGTTTTTATTTCATAGTGTGCTGTGATGTCAGGAACTCTATGTCAGATTGGGATTTGACACTGATAACTGGTCTACCTGTCTGCAGAATGTAAAAT
>NW_011888917.1:165996-209899 GCF_000151845.1 Pteropus vampyrus
TGCAGCAGCTGAAGCATTCTGGCTTCTACTCCATTTCCTCTCATTTGGGCTTTGGAAATCTAGTCCTGCATTAGGGTGTAGGAAAAAGTTCTTCCAACATGATTTACTAGCCTAACGATGAGTAATAAAAACACATGAAAATATCTTACTAGACAATTGAAGTACAGCAAATAAAGCTAAGTTAGAAAAAGAAAAATAAGTTCCAATATTAATATATTTGTATGTGTTTTCAGAAAAGTGAGATGGAGAGGAAAAGGGATTGCTTTGAAGAAGCAATGAAGGCCGGCAATTAATTTCATTTCTAGGATACATATTTAGCGCAACTTTAATGAAAGTAAAGCAGATATTATAATTGTTCAGTCACAAAATAATAAAAGAAATGAAAAACCCAACAGAATCTAAAATTAAAAACTCAGTTACTAAGGATTAAGGGCAAAAAAATAAACTCTTTAGTTTTCATAGGTAATTAGAAACAGAGATAGAAAAAAATCACTTAAGAATAAAACTCTGAACGTAGACCAAAAGTTTTAGAAAACTTATAAATGTGTTTAATTTAAAAAAAAATCATAAAAGCACTTTTTGAGTTATGGGTCAGAGTCTTAATTAAGGCAATATTAAAATGTGTTTTAAGAGAGGCCAAGGACTGTTAGCATAATAAAATAAAATTACAAAAAAAAACACAAAGATCAGCACAAAAGTTGGATCTTCATGGAAACTTGGCATGACAAAGTAGATCAATTTATAAACTATATATACTCTGCTAAAATGCCAGTTTTAGAGAAATAAAAACATGAAGCATTTATTTTATAAAGTTACTTGAAATTTTTTTTGAAAATCTGCTTAACAACTTTTTCTTAAATACTAAAACTGCATTTTGAGGTTTTCTAACCTCTAAGATGCTATGAGTTATACATATATTGGGTCATTCCCTGCCCCTTATTCTACATGTACTGATGTATGATATTAACTTATTAGTTAACTCATTCAAATATATTTTCACATCAATGTATTGGAAAGGAACTTTTTCTTAAATATTAAAGATTGATCTAAAAATCTTCAATTAATTAATAGCTTTGAGAAACATATAACATGCTAAAAAACATTTAAATATGAGAAAATTTAAGTCAAAGGCCAGCTATGAAAGTATATATGCTAATTATATTTGACCTTATTATTTATTAAGGACCTTCTATGTGTCAGGAACAAATAAGATGATGATGAATTAAACCATATTTATTGTATCTAATTAAATTTTCATTAAAACTGTTTTTGGATCAGTTACATAATTTGTTGGTAACTAGAAACAAAATTTACATACTTTTGACTTTTTTCTCTTATCTAAATTAAATCTGAGAAGTGAACTCCCTTTGAAATTAACACTGTGCTTCTTTTTATTAGGAAGGTTTCAAAAACAAAGAACACATTACAATACTACAATGATAATCTAGATTCATCTATTAATATTTTTTCACATTTGCTTTAATATCTATCTCTACTACATCTATCATCTATTATCTAACATCATTTATCTACTTATCTATTTTATCTATTCATCTATCTTTTCCTTTTTTGTTTTATTAAACCATTTCCAAATAACTAGTTCATATTCAAATTCGTTGAACTATTTTTCACTCGAGTCACATATTACATTTGACTCTTAAATCTCTTTAGATTCTTGAAATGTAGTATAAGCATTTCTGCACTATTAATTTTTGAAAAGAACAGAATATTGTTTTATAGACTATACTAATGTCTGGATTTGTCTGCTTGTATCTTTGCAGTGCTGTTCAATTTGTTCCTCCATACACTGTATTATTTATGAACTGGAACGTAGGTCTAAAGACTAGATCAGATTTAGTTTACACATTTTTGGGGGCAAAAAATATATAGTTGATTGGCTAGTTCATCGAACTTCATGAAGAACTATTTAACGTTTAGTTGTCCTACCACTAATCATACTAAATTAGATCACTTAATTTAGTAGGAGACAATTAGATCTTTTCATTTGCTCTAATATTAGCAAAATTTAGGATGATGCCTAACCTGTCAATGATATGTGCCTGAATATCACTGATTCGAAGGTTAAATCATACAAATTTTCTCATCTTTTTTTTCTCCCTACTTTTTATTAGGTGTTCTTTATATAGTACTAGAGCTAATCTCACAGTCAGTCTCATTAACTACAATAAACAACAATAGTTTCTTTTAAAGTAAGATATAAGCTTCTTTTTCTTTATATTTTCTTTGATATGGATTTGTATGTCATTCATTTTCATTTTATTTCTTTAGAAGCATATATATGTACTTATAGTTATACAGTAATTGTATTAAATCAATTACAGTAATTTTTTAATGCTTTAGATATTCTATATTTGGCTCCTTCACCTTGGTATCTGTGTATGTGAAATGTCTCCAAATTAGATTTTGAAAGCTATCTTGCTTTTCGATAGGACAAGAAACATCACATTTTTCTTGTAATCTCCCTGCCTTACATGTAGAAATACACATTTCTCCAAGAGACCCCGTAACTTATTAATGAGAAATGATGCTTTGAATCTAAGATTTGCTCTTTAGGGATGCTCATTACTAATGGTCTTTCACTATACACAGCTCAGAAATAAATTTTTAAAATTAATTTTTATAGACATGTTCAATTAAAATTTAATACTTTTTCTTATTTTTTTAACACTGTAGTTATTTATTTATAATTTAAAATCTTATTTTTAAAAATATATACTTTATGTTTTTACTTATTCTATAATAGTTTCAATATTATTAATAATATTACTATAATACTATACTTGTGTTATACATGTGAGGGAAGTTTATGATTTCTTGGTGGTTCTTTTTTTTTCCACCTTGGGTTATATCCTAGTAATGATTTAGAGTACTATATTAAAAAATCATGTAAGAAGTATCAGGATTTTATTGTCTTCCTTCATAATTGTTGGCACTTGTTTTGGCAAATGACGAAATTGGTTGCATATCATCTTGGTGCTTTCAAAGCTTGACTGAAGTTTTGTAAGGATAGGTCTAAAACAACCTTTATTATAGAACTAATTGAGCCACACTGATAACATATGGCCTTCTAGAGTTTCTACTAAATTCCCTATGTTTTCCCTACTGGGGATGATTAAAACTCAAATGTCACTCAGCGTTTGAGCTCCTGTCATTTTTACCTTGTGTTTTGCTCGGTTCTTTTTTCTTTTTTCCCCTGCTGTTACGCGCGCGCGCGCGCGTGTGTGTGTGTGTGTGTGTGTGTGTGTGTTTATGCTCTTGAAATGGTTTATGTTACATATGTTTTAGTGCCCAGCCTTATTAAGCTTCTACATACACAGCCTAACAGTCAGAAGTTCACAGAAATTTTCAGTATATTTCTGAGGTCACTTCTCTGTGTAGCTTCCTTCTCTTTGGTGCTTAGCTATATAAGTTTACACTGTCCTGGCCCTTCCAAATTTTGATCATCCTCTTTTCAACTCAGGGAGACCAAAGGCCAACTTGTATTTCTTGAACTTCCTTCTTTAGCCATGGCCCAGATAGTGCATGGGGGCATAACGTCAGCCAATTGTATGCTTTGTTTCATTTGTTTGATTTCTCTAAGGGAGCAAAGTCCTGTTTTGCCTATTTTCCAATATTTATAACTATTATTTTTATCTTTTGTTCAGTTTTTGATGGTTTGCTTTGGAATGTGAGTCCAGTTTGAAATACTTTACCATAAATAGCAATAAAAATTCTTCATATTCATTTTTCATATAATACTAGCAAAATGAGGGATATGTCTTAATACTTTTACTAGGATTTTACTAAATATCTAAGCTAATTTAGATAGAATTGTCATCTTTAAATGTTGACTCCTCTTATCCAAAATAAAGTAATAGCTTCCCCTTTGTTTAAGTACTTCTGTGTCTTTCATCTGTTTTAAACTTTTCCTCACGTTTTATTTTAAAAATATGACCTATTTATTACATATTAAATTTAAATCCTGATATCTTTTTAAACTAATTTTTGTTGATTTCATCATTCATTCTTGTATTGTCCAGTTATCCAATCATATCATACATGAAGAGAAAAAGCATGAATACTTCTTTCCCAATTTTTATTTTTTATTTTTTCTTTCTTAATTGGATTGTCTAATAATTTTAATAAAATGTTAAATAGCACGGAAGGCATTAGTCAACTCTGCCTTTTTACTTTCCATGGTGAAAATACTTCTATTTCCCCATTATGAAAAATGTTAGTCTAGAATAAAGTATATATACTTTGTCATAGTGAAAATGATGCTATCATTTAATATATATTACTCTGTGTGTGTTTTTGTGTTTTAATCAGAAATGGGTATTGAAATATGATGAAAGTCTTTTCAGCACTTATAAAGATAATCATACTTTTCCTTAGGCCTATTAATATGAAAACATTAATATTTAATCCTCTTACCCTAGTTGTAAAACACCATAGTTGTGTAACTAGGTATTTTTTACACAATAGCTTTGGGGGCAAAAGACAAGTAAATACCCGTATTGTCTTTATAAAAATTATACCTCAGAGAATAAATTATATTTTGTGTTTAACAAACAAGATATATAAATTGGCCTTCATATGTAAGTCATATTGAACTTTTTGAATAAAATATCAGATCAATTTTCATTTGTATTTAACAGATATGGATCATAAAGCATTTTTTACATTACTAAGAAGCTAGTCTCTTCCATTGGACTATGGTTCTATATGTTGGATTTCTGATTCTCAGTTCACAAATTTGTATTTACTAGACTGCTAACAAACATGAGTAAGACTGGCTAAAGTTACTATAGAATAACAGAAACTGAAACTAAATATAAGAATCTGGCTATATCTACAAAAATGTTATAGGCATATATCTTTTAACTCAGCAAGTCCACTTTTAAAAAGTCATAAAGTATAATTTCACAGGTATGCAAAATTATATGGTCAATGATAACTCATTATAACTTGTTTTTCAAGTACCAAAAACCTGAAAAGAATCAATATATTCACCCAGGACTCTTTATGTAAATTATAGTGTTTCTAATGGAATACAGTATTATTAAACTGTTAAAAAGAAAAGAAAGTGAAAATTAGTGTGTGTTGGTATGAAAGGATCTCAAAAATATGGTAAAAATGAATGAAACCTTCAAATATGTTTAATATGATCCTATCTGAATATTAATATGTGCCTCCCAAATTTTTGAGGATATGTAAGAAAGTATACCTCAGGAAGAACTTAGATCAATGGGAAGGAGGTCTTTTTCTAAATTTTTGGAATATTTTTAAATGTACACATATTGATTTTACAATAAGCAGTTTAAGTAAAATAAGCATGCAAAGATGATTGGTTAAATGTCTAAATAAAAAAAATCATGCATAGAAAATCTATGACTCTACTTTTAGACTCAAATTAACATTTGAATTTGTTCTTAAAAATTAGATGTAAGCATAAATTTTCAAATTATATAAGATTTAGAAATTTGGGGCATTAAATGGTCACTTTTAATTGTTACTCCTCAGAATCAGATAATTCAAAGTTCAATATATTGGGTAGTTCGCAAATGCACCATGAAGAGATAAACCTAGTATCCTTCCATCACTCTTGTTTTTATATGAAATTTATTGTTCTAGGAAGCTAAGAAGGAGCTCTAGGTATGTTTACTCTATACATTATAGGTACACAGTAATCAGAGCTGAAAGCCATTGACCAGAAAAATGTGAGATTCTATATCTGAATATCTATACTTCCCAGCGCATTTCAAAATGATTGCTTATCAAAGAGCCAAATTAGCCTACGAGAAGCCAATCCAAAATTCAGAAGCAGTGTATATGCATGTAGAAAACACTGAATCCCAAAATAACTATATCACAGATCCCAAAAGTAAAATAAAGTTAATAAAAATATATCCTCTGGCAGCAGACTTTCATTAGCTACTCTGGCTCTCAGACTTTTAAAAAGAGATAATCTCTTATACTTTCCTTTCCTCCCAGTGCAGAAATCTCTAACTAAGTAGTATCTTTTTTTTTTTAACCTAAAAAAAGTAAATTGATCTCTTAAATGCTTTTCAGTGTCCAGTTATTGGACACACACAGTTGGAGTCACTTTTAAATAACTTTTATATCTGCCAATTCAAGGTGGGTGAAATGAGAACATAATATGAAGTTTAAACTTATGTGATGAGCCTTTGCAGAAACAAATAGCTTTTGTGTAATGTGAGAATAGCCCAAACTAAATAAAGGCAAGTTGTATATATGAGTAGTAGTACTACAGGAAAAATAATTTGGTTGAATATCTAAGCTATAATGTGGTCTTGACCACTTGGTTACCACGGTGAATCATAGAAATGTAAAATTTTAGTTTGGGAATGGGCTTTAGAGGTCACAGAGTGCTAGTCCAACTCTCCTAAATAAAACTTATCCTTAAAGTATCCTGGGAGAAAATGAGAATTTATTTTGAACATGAATATTTTTATTGAGAACTTTAACATTTATAAGATTGGCTTAATAATTAGAAATGTCTTTTCTAAGTCTAATTCTATTTCTTTTATCTCTACACAATAGTCTTTGGTTTGCCCTTGGAACAACATAGAACCAAGCTTCCAAATTTCATAATACAACTCATTAAATAGCTGAATATTTCTACTCTGTCTTCACTTCTACAAGTTAATCATCCTCTTTTCCTTAAATCATTCTCCCTTAAACATGATATCCAAACACTTCAATGCTTATGTGTAGAATTTCCTTTTATCCTCCTTTTCTCCTACTTTTTTTGAACTCCTGGCAAATATTAAGAATTAAGAGATAGCATATGCTACCTCTTGCTATGCTATAATAATCACTTTAAAATACCACTTTTTGTCCACTCTAGAATCATATAAATTTCAGGTCATCAACAACTCTGTATGTACGTAATTTAAAATTCATGCTTCAGATGAGGTTTTCTTCACTTTCAAACAAATATTCTACAATTGTTATTTTAAGACACTTTCAGAAAATTCCCAATATCAAAATTATTTTTAGATGTTATTTGCCTTTAGCTGTACTGACATTTGCAATTCTAGTACAAAAAAAAATATATAGTAGATAAATATGCTGGTGCTATTCCATGAATCATGATAGTGGAATTAAACTCTGTTAGTAGTCATTTTATTTTTCACTACCATGCTCTCAAAAGAAAAATAGAGAGACTGTTTAATTAAGATTATCTTATGGAGCAGTAAAAATTATTTTTATTAAATAACAATTTTCATTATTTTACATGTAAAATGGCAAATATATATTTATATAAAATACATAAATATATATAAATATATACACACACACACACACACACACACACACACACATATATATATCTAGGAAATGCTAAAAATAGATATGATTAATTTCAAGGTATAACCAGGAGGGCGAGATGAGGTGAAGAAAAACATAATTGAAAGTGAGTAGTTTGAAAAGCTGAGAAGCCAGAGTGAAACAAAATATATAATACTATTCAATGATTGAGAAGAATGATATAGATATCTAAGGTGGTGGTAAATGACAAATAAGAAGGCTAACATTTTTGTTTTTGTAGCTGGATGGCATAAATTTCAAAGAAGCTGACATTTTAAAGGAATGGCTAGAATAGTTTGCATTTTAGAGTGGAATACAGGAAAACACCTACACTACCTCTGATGCCTAATTATTAAGAATAAAAAGAATAAAATGTCTCCCACTAAAGATACCTACAAGGGAAACTGCTTTATCAAGAAGCAAGAGAATTCCAGTTCTCACTAAGAGAAAGATTAAGGAAACATCAGGAGAAGGTCTTGAGATTAAAGAGGACTTCTAAAAATCACAAGTCTAAAGAGTTTGGGGAGAAGGAGAGGAGTAGGGTATTAGATTTATAGGATGATGAATAAACTGGTATGGTGAGGAGTATCTGGATAATTTATGGCCTGAGGTGAATAGGAATTAAAAAGGTGATGATATAAGCTCTTATTAATTTCTTGATTTAAAGTAAGCAGCTCAGTTAACTGTAGTCCTGAACACTGAGCATGGGGAGCTTATTATAATTTCTCCCTCTTGATGCTACTGAAGATATGGCTGTGAAGATAAAAGAGTGCAGGAGCTCTTTCACTGAGGGCAGAGGGAAGACCATTTTCTTTCCTGTAACTTGTATCTCACCATCATGTTCTAGTGAACTACCACAAGGTGACAACTGTTCCCATTGTTTCAAATATGTCACTGCCTCTGAGGGTGACAAGGCCCTTGAAGTGATACAGCAAAGCGGTTAACAAAGACTGAAGTCTTCATAGTGCATATCAGTGTGGTAAATAAACACAGATGAAAAAATAGGGCCACTATGCCGTGACTTGAGAGATGTTGACTAAGAAGGATGAAGTTGAAAGAAATGAAATGATATTTAACAAGCATGGGAGCATGATTCAATGAGTAGAAATCAATGAGGCAGAAACAGATTCCTCTTGAAAACAAATGAGGCAAAAATGGACCAACTCCCAGACCTTTTCAGGTTCCTTTTTTTGTGTGCAACTAAGTCAGCCAAGCTGAGTTCTAGTCATATTTCTTCTTGCTCTGAATTGCCTATATTTATGTCCAGTTACAGACATGAAAAATAGCCCACTAGAAGCATAATCGCCCATCCTCCTTACTCCTCAGCCAAAATTGCTCTTTATACTGCACTAGTTCTAACTCACAATGTACTTAAATGTCATCACTCAGTCAGCGTCCAGCTTGTACCAAATACATCATCCCATTTCTCTTTTCAGAATACCAGGATTGGAGTAAACAAGGACATTAGAGAGGACATTGCATTAATGGATAGAAGTAGAATTCACGAGAAACTATCGAGATCCAAAGAAAATTTTCAGAACAAAAGTTATATTGTGTTTCTTTTGGCAATTTCATAACACTGTTGAGTATGGTATTGTAGTTTGGTTCAGTGTTAAGGGGCCATCCCAAAAAATGTTTAAAAAGGATGGGATGAGTTCACTATTTTGAAAAATATATTCAAGCAAGGTTGTGTAGAGAGGGCATTAGTGTCTTCAGAAACAAACTCGAAATTTGTAAGGACACATGACTAATTCATCCTAAGGTTCAGTGTAAAAGTTCAAATTCTCTAGCATGGTTTTTTGAGTCTTTGCAGTACTGATTTCTCACTTAAGCATCAGTCATATAGAGACACTGCACTTCTTTTTGCAACTTCCCTCACACTCTTGTTAGTATAGAATGCAAACTTCCAATGCTCAGAATATGAAAACCTTACTCTCCCAAGTTCACCTTAAATGTCACCTCATTGTCCAGTCCTTACAAGACCATAAGCCACTTTGGGGAAAAGGCTAAGCCTTTTTTCTCCTCCTCACTGGGTCTAGCACTGTGTTTTGAATTAATTAAAAAAAAAAAAAGTATCCACTATGTACTTTGAGATGACATGTAATATAGTGAAAAAAAAATGAGTTGTGTATTTGGAGACACAGATATGATATTTAATTCTTCTTCCACTATGTACAAACTATGACACTTTAGAAAAAATTAGATTCTCTGAGTTTACAATAATAATAGCAGGTCAAATGAAATATAGCATATAAAGGGGTTTACCACACCATAACAGAAACTGATCAACTAATGTTAGTTCTTTTTATTTTCCAGCCTAAAATAACTCAAATAAAGAATAAGTGAGGAATTCAGGACTTTGAAAATATCAACCTTGTCTAAGCTTTGAGATAATGTTGGAGAGAAAGCATACCTCTGACAAAAAATGAATTTTTTATTCTTCCAAAACTTTTTTTCCTAGCACTGCAATGAGAAAAATGGCAGAACTTTCCATTGATTTTTTTAAGCATTTTATGGCCAAGCCTATATTGCCCATACAACTTAGGGCAAAGACTTAGCATGCCATCACCTAAACCTCAGGTTTTTTGAACTTTAAATGAGGAATGGAGTGCTATGTCCTGTAGTCTTTTAAAGGACAAAATATAATTCTTTATGACAGCAATATCTCTATGATTGTATTAGTGTCAGTGAGCAAAGAATATTGAGGCAACTTAGGGAATCAGTTATGCAGTTGTAAAGCAGATGTAGTGATGACATTTCTTAGTGTCTTTAAATTTTATTACCTAAAGGATGGCTACTTTTAAGGTAGGTATATCTTCAATGATATTCCAGATCATTATAACTCAGGACTCGTTTAGAACTTGGAAGCAAATATGAAGTAGGAAAGGGTGTAGCATTGCAATTTGCCACTTATGTCCTCATTCATTTTAACTGTTATTAATTTTGCCTAATATTTGAAACAATAATTAGATCACTATGTTTACCTGAGGTAAGTTAAAGTTCATCAAACAATTTTCATGTTTAATTTTGATGGATAAACAAAGTATGGTATTATAACTTTCTCTTAATTTTAATATGTAAAATTTTAATAACATGAAATTGACCTACGAAGTAGTCACATTTCTTGTCTATTTTGACACATGACAGGGTATCACTGCCCAGAACCTTGAAGGAAAGTGTGATCATGTGACTTACTTGGCTAATAAAATGTGAGTGAAAATGACATATCTTGCTTTTTGGCAGAAGTATTTTAAAGTAGGTAAGAACTTTGAGGTTCCTTCTCTCTATTGTAAGCAGTCTGCATGTGTGACAGAGGAACACATAAGACAGAGCCCCAGATTAAGCAAGATGGACTTGTATGAGTGAAAAATAAAGCTTCTTTTTAAGCCACTCACATAGTAAGCTATTTTTAATTGCAGCATTAGACTATCCTCAGTGATTAAGAAACTGAAACCAGAAGTTGAGTGTTGTCATAACAAAATCATAAGATATGTTGCAAAGCCTGGTTAGCTAGCTGCCATCAAGGAAACTATTATCCAGGGTTTGAAAGATGGTCATCCAGTTTACACAGTAGCAAAATTTTTGGTAATCTGTTGCCTTTGTTTATTAAACATGCACTCCTGGTGAAGAAGTCAGACAACAGAATATTAGTTGTGTGTATTATTTATTGGTAACTACCATTGATAAAGAATCACAGGAAAGAAATAATTTCAGGAAATACATGGGCAATTTGAAAGTAGGAATTAAAGAAATTAGAGAGAATCTAATATTGGAAAGTTTTAAGTTTGGAAGAGAAAACTGATTCTCAGTGTGGCATAATGAAATTATCAGTAAAAAATAGCTAAAGCAACAAAGACTTATTAAGGCTGTCACCAAAGGCTATTACTCCACTGTGAAAACCTCTGAATAAATTAAAGCAAGTGAAAGTAAACATCCAATCAAGGGTATATTGCAAGTGCAACATTACCACTGTAAATGGGAAATATGGCTCATGGAAAAACAACTAAGGAGCAGTGTTTTCAATCATCATATAATGGGCTCAAGGCACTCATATTACCCTTAGAGAGATCTGCAGATTAGAAAAAATAAAAGAAATATAGTAAATGAGAATTATAACTCAAAGAATACTTTGATTGTCCATATGGCACATAGAACTGTTCGGAATCAGAGAATTGGTTCACTCAATTTTAGAAAAGGGAATAAAGGCTAAAAGAAGCATCAGTCTGGACTTAAAATTATTTTAAGGTTAAACATGACCATTGGGCCCCCAACTCTTTGTACAGATGTGGGCTAAAAAATGAGCTGAGCTTTTAGTAAAAGCAAATATATCTACACCTACTTGAAGGTGATGAAAAAGCAGAAGTCTCTCATGTGTCAGTGACGGAAGTAATGAATAGGGATGCATTAATGAGAGAAGCAGCCTAATTAAAAATTCTCTCTTGCAGGATAGAAAGAGAATTCTCAAAATATCGGCTCATATATATGTCAGAATTCATAAAGGCCAACAAGGAGGGACCAATATTTGTCTCTCCTTTGTTCCTCTTTCCAAGAGAGGGTATTTATTGTAGTTATTCCTTCTCTTCTGCTAATGAATATTGAAGAATGAGATCATTTCCTCTTTTTTTATAGTTCTCCAGATCAAGTAAAACCACATCTAGAACACTAGAACCAATGTATAACTACTTCAAAGCACCCCAATTCAGAGATTGCCCTGAACTCTCAAACATTCTGTTCTTGGGTATGAATAAAGTGACCTACAAAGGACTTCTGGATTCTCCCTTAAAAAGGGGTGTGTTTTTGTCTGGGAAGAAGCAGGAACTAAATATTTGATGTCTAGAAGGCAGATTATGTTAGTGACTCATGTGTTTACCAATACTTCCAGTTCTTCTCTGGAAATATATAGTTGGTTTTCACACATATAATTAGGTGAAGCCATGCATGACACCTGGCTTGACAAAAAAAAAAAAAAAAAAAAAAATGAAGAGAAACTATATGTGTCACTTTCAGATTGAAGATTTTAAGAACATGTATATAATTTGCTGTCCTCTCTCTTCTCTGACAGCAAATAGTGATGTCAAGGTGGTGAATGTTATGTTCAGTTGTGACTCTGAAGGAGGAAAATATGGAGCCTTATTAACTAAGTGATAATATTCACATGTCACATGAACAACATGTGCTGTTTATTACTGCATTGTACCCTAACTTGTTCTAAGAGTTTGAAATTTTAAGAAAAAAGTTTATGTCTTGTAAATCCCTTTAAATTATTTCTAACTGAAATGTATGTGTGATGTGGTAAAAAAGCAAAATGTAACTCTGCATTCGCTATATGAAAATTTTGGAAATCAGAAAAGAAATTGAGCTAGGATTCAATATGCGTTTGCTCTAATCCTGAGTCTTCTATTCCATAGTTGTAGGCAAATTGAACAAATTATTCAAACCCATCCCTTTGTAAAATAAAGGACATTTACTAAATTTAATTCCAAGATTCCATGATTCTTAAAATGTAAATTAAACTAAAAAAAATAATAAATTTTAACATCTTTCAATGCAGTTAATTTTAATTTAGCAATAAATTGTGAGTATAATTACCCAGAGTATATACCTATTATTTAGCATTTATCTAAAAATCAGGATAATATACTATAAATTTTGAGAAAAAAATATTCATACTTCTCCAGATCTCCCTTTCTCAGGCTTCCACATTTCTATCAATGAGATTAATACTCATTTTAGCATTCTAAAACTCAGTCTCACCACTATTAACTGTCTGAGATCACCAAGATCTTTATGCCAGTCACCAAATAAACCTCAGACTCCCAGGTCCCCTCTCATCTTCTGCGTTAAAAATACCATAAGGCTCTATATGTTCTTATTTTATTCCAATATCACTCTCTCCCCAACAAGTCCTGAAATTCTACTATGTACCACTTCAAAATTATGGTCCACCATCTATCTACAAAACCCTTTCTGTCTGAATCTTCTTGTATTAATCAGGTTTTCCAAACAGACAGAACCAGCAAGATGAATGATAGGTAGAGGATATAGGTAGACAGATAGATGATAGATAGATAGATAAATCAGATTTATAGGAATTGGCTCACATAATTGTAGATGCCTAGAGGCCCCATAATCTGCTGTCTGGAGTCTGAAGAATCAGAAAAGCCAGTGGTATAATTCAGTCTGAGTCCACACGCCCAAGACAGGGGCGGGGGTGAGGGAGAGGCAGGAGGTCAGAAGCAATGGTGTTAATCCTGGTCTGAGTCCAAAGGTGCAAGAACCAAGAGCACTGATGTCCAGGGGCAGGAGAAGAAGCTTGTCTCAGTTTAAGCAGAGAGACTGAATTTGCCCTTTCTAGCCTTTTTGTTCTTTTCAGGCCCTCAATGGATTAAATAATGGCTACCCACATTCCTGAGGGCAATCTTTACTCAGTCTACTATTTCAAACGTAATGTCTTCTGGAGACACAGACACATCCAGAAATAATGTCTTACCAGCTACCTGGGCACCTCTTAGTCCAGTCCAATGGACAAGTAAAACTAACCATCATATCCCTTATCCTATGTTCTCTAAATGTCTTTATCTAAGTATCAATCCAGATTTGCCTGAGAATACAGCTTTCTCTACTTATTTCCTTGGTAATTATTTTTCTCTCCTCCAACAGTTCTTACACCCCTGGTCTCAGAGACAAAAAATAGCTATTATTGTCCTCACTATGGTTTCTACACAGACAATTCTTTCTCTCTCCTCAGGTAACTCATCATTATTTCTTAGATAATGTAGCTTTTGTGTCACTCTCAGTCTTTCTACAATTCCTTGTCTTAATTTTTAGTAAATTTAAAATATATGTTCTGATAAAAATAACCTCTCTTACTGTGTCCTAATGAATTCTAAATTATTAAATTTTCCTAATTAATGCCCAATAATATGCTAAATTTGCCTCCTTCATAAAAGACACACCTTAAGCTACTTGAGTCTGACTCCAAGACTTACAGACACACTTCCTTGACCTTCTCTTTATATACATTACTAATTTTTTAAATTTAATTTAATTTTTAAAATTAATTTATGGCCTTTACTTCAGCTGTTTTAATAAATTTAGCTTTCCTTGACTAGCACTTTTTCCAGTGGTCTTTGCTTTGAGGTTGACAGTTGACTATATATACTGCCAGAAAGCTTATATCCTTGTATATAAGTCAGAAAGGATTGTCCACAAATTTATAACTAACATTGAGGGATTGAGAACTAGAAATCAATGGACTTTGGAACACAACAGTTTGGGTTTTAAGTCTATATCATTAACTATGTATCTATTATGTCATACATGTGATATACACAAAATATATCACTGTATAGGTTGCTGGCATGTAAATCTAGAAGTTTAATTTAAATAGAAGAAAATGTTATAATTAGGAGAATGAAACAAAGAATAAGATTAGGCACCCATGAGAATGCTGGGTCCAAGAGGCAACAAAAGTATCTAGGGAATCAGGTAGAACACAGAATTTAGCCAAATTGATAGTAGACTTCAAAATCTATCAAGAAAAGTAATACCTATAAGTAGGATTGGTGGCAACAATCATCTTGAAACTAAGCCACTCTCTTTTTAGAAGAGGATCTTTATATCTTCCCTATGCAGAGACACAACCAGTGACAACAAACTTGCCATAAAAAGCTACATATATTCTCAAGAGGAGTCAGGAGTAGAAAGCCAAGTGGGTTCTGAAAACTATCCTAATAACATTCACCTAAATATTAGATGAGTCCTTTTAGTTAACATCATTTAATTTGACACAGACTCAGAAAAAAGGTGGATGAGAATGTGTAATGATTTGCTTCTTTCTTTCTGAACATTTTACCACAGTTGAATGAGAAGGAGAAAACTTTTATAGCTTTTTCCTAGTTAATTTTTAATCTTCTCTATGAGGGGATTCAAGGGAATTTTTTTTAAGCATCTTTACTTGCCTGGGCCAGTTAAATATTTCACATGACTGACATATCTGACAGACATTACATCAATGAAGGGTACTTTTCCAAAAGCGTTATTGTAAATTTCTATTATGCCAGTTATCATTTGAAGATACAATGACATTTTTTCCTTCATCCTAGCTGTCAGCTTTTTTTCTTTCATTCCATTTCCACAAAGGTTATGGGTATCACTGACAATTTCCATTTGTAATATTGAATATGAGCTATCCATGCTTCTTAGATGAGAAGTGTTGATGCTGTGAAGTTGATGTTTTAGCTTATCACAGTTTTTCAATGACAGAATATCATTTTTATCTGGGAAAAAAGCAAACATTTCTAAAAATAAACACTAATGGTAAAACTATTTCTGCTTGTTTTACTAATAAAGTCTTAATAATAGTTGCCATCCTCAAAGGAATTTTTATTCTGAATAATTATTTTCCATTTTAGCACACATTCTTATTGAAATAGCTTGTCTAATTAGGGCTTTAATGTTTTAAGGCAAAAATTAAAAATATAAAGCCAGAGCTAAGATGTTTAATTTGCTCTAGTTAACCTTAGAGACCATTTATTTAACCATAAAATAAAGAATATTAAAACATATGAATAGTCAAAATATAATTTTATGTAAGACTTTATATTTTTACATAAAAGCAAATATTTACCTTTTAAATTATTTAGCAGGTTTGAACTTTTTCAATTTTCCTGCCTATTGTATTTGGTACAATTTGATTCTAGAACATTTGTACAAGCTATTTCTATTCCTTGGATTATGATCACAGTTAGTAGTTAATCTTTAAGCCAGGATCCTAGCATGCCCAAATGAAAGCTAGTCTAGATTTTGTTTCTAAACTAAAACCCTCAGAACTAGATTTCAGGATATTATTTATTTTCAAGGGTTAACTTTCTCAAGCTTCTTCCAGAAGACACAGTCTCTGGATTTTAGATTACTCAGAGTTTCTTCAGAAAGATGTTGAGGAAAATCTACCTGTATCAATTGATAACAGAGTGTGCATTTCATAAACTGCTTGCAGTGTTTTTCCATGTCTGCTTGTAGCAGAGCGGGGTCTAGTGCCAAAGGTAGGGTTCCTAGTGAGAGAAGAGAGGAGGCAAATGAAAATATGCAAAGAAAAGGGCCTGCAGAAGTAACCAACTCAGCCGGTTAAAACTGCTCTCCCCCCACATGCTGCCCAGTGCTCTCCAGCTACCATGTTTTCCCATAGCTACCTCCCCCACCTCAAGGGCTCTCCAGTTCACATCTGTTGATTTATAGCTTGCTATCCAACTAATGTTCTTATCTCCGTAGCTGTGCAGGAATAACAAGACTGTGTAAAACTGCTTGTTATGTTACAATTAGAGCTCAGCCTTTAGACAGGAATCCGCTGAGCCGGTGCCAGCATCAATAAGTGCTACTTTCTGTTTATAGCCTCAGTGTCTCCTCTCTCCAAAAATTCTATAACTGTGTTGATAGCACCAAGGTCATGGGTTCTACATGGCAAAATGACCTGTAAATAGATAGAACCAGTAGTTTAGAAATTCCTTTCCCCCTGCAGCCTCCCCACCTGAAGCTCCCCCACCCCATCCTGAGTCATGAAGCACATGTGAAACCTCAGACAAGGGAATCACATGGCCCTTGCATAGACACTGCAAAAGTATATAAGCTATAATAAATCCAACTAGAGCGAGCATGTGCATGGAGTTGTTAACCCCATGTGCTCCACTGGCCTAAAAAATTCTCCTTCCTCTAAACAAAGTTGTCTCAGAGTCCGAATTCCTCCATCGGGTATTGCTTCCTGCAACACTAGGACACCAAGGACTGTCCACATCATTTACGAAAAATACAAAGAAAGTTTTATGATAGTTTAGAAGGCCCTGAATGGGAAGCAGTTAAAGAGTTCATTTAAAAAAATGCCTGTTAATCTTTAGGTTGCAAAGGAAGACTTCTGGATACTTAGGACTTGATCACATTATATGCCATGGCAATTTCAGGAAAGTTGGAAATTCACTGTTTGCATTACTAGGAAAGTCACAGGAGTCTTCTTAACACTTAGTAACCTGCTTGGAAGATATTTCAATGGCTTGTAGTCTGCCAGTAATGAGAAATTTATCATCTTGTGACAGAGAGGCAATTAATTAATAATAAAGCAGATTTTTAGTAAAGAAAATAAATTTTTATATATGAACAGTCATTGAAAACATCTCTAATAGAGGCAAAACAACTCAGTATTTGGGAAGCCAGTGAAAACTGAACAAAGCTTGGATACAACCTGGGATCTACACCACTGTCATGAAACAGAAAGCCCTGAGTAGTAGGCTCCTGGAACTTCAAGAGAGTATGCCAGTCCTGAATCAGGGACCTTGAAATATGGAAATGAGGCAGCCTTGGCTGACAATTAGTGAGATTCAGCCTCGCCAAATCTCTCTCAAAACATTTTACTGGAAAAAAAAAAAAATGGTTGTTTTAGCAAAACTAAAGCTATTAAACGTACTACAACAAGTGAAAACACAACCAGAAGTCTTGTAGTGCCTTAACATTACTTTCTAAAATACCTGAAAATTGATATTTCCTTAAAAATTATACCTCCACAAATATTACCATAATTAATTATTGCTAACATGATGTTAAAAAAAGATTATACATTATAAATAACATAATAGTATTATAGATGATATTAACTGGGTGCCTAATATATACTAGACAATATGGACAATTTTTTAATTGTGTATATGTTTTTCTTTCAATTCTCATCAAAAGCCATGGTATAAGAAATAGAACAGATCAGAAAATTGAGATAGAGACATCGAATTATTATAAATATTAGAACCAAGGTTGAAACTAAATCAAATGCATATTGTGTAACAGGCACAGTTCTAAGCATCAGGGATTAATTGACTAACAAAAAAATATATCTAGTTTTGTAGAGTCTTATTCTACTAAATAAAGACAATACAAAAAATAAGCAAGGGAAGGAGAAGGTAATAGTCAAAATGGTGAAAAATAAAGCAGCAAAGAAGATAGTGTGAGCAGGGAGAGAGGAGGCAAGTTAAATAAGATAGTTAGAGAAGGTATATTGAGGGGAGACATTTGAGCAAAGATAAGGATAAGGTGAAGGGGTGAGCCAGGGGATATCTGAGTGAAGGGAATTCCAGGAAATTTGAATAGCAACTAGAAAGGTCCCAAGAGAAGTATTCCTGACTCACTGAAGAAATAGCACAGAAACCTATGTGGCTGTAGCATAGAGAAGTGAAGAAAGGGTTAATAAGAGGTGAGATCATAAGGTTCATGGAAGCCATTTTACTTTTATTTTAAATACTCTTTTATTCTGCAATATCTTGAGAGACATTGTAAGACAGTGACACTGACTTCCATTTTGATTGCTTCCTCTGGCAACTTTGTTCAGAATAGTTTGTAGAAGCACAAGAGTAGAAGCAGGGAGACCATAGAGGAGGAATGATGGTTAATGGGCTATTCCCTCTCACCTTAAACTCATTCTTCCATGTTATGCTTTGTGATCTGAGGTTAAGAGTCACTAAACCTGATAGCTTCCAATTAGTTGTGCCAATAAAGATGCTATAGGCACCCTGAAAGCTGAAGGAGAAAGGAATAACACTCACTTTCCCCTTTGCTTCTTGCCCCTTAAGCTAGACCCCAGCAGTTCAGTTATAGTTAGTTCCATAGCAGTAATTGATATCAATTTGTAATTTCTTCTAAGCTCCAAGAACCTGCCTCCTTGTGCCATCTCAGAGAACTAGCATTGACACTTCAATGGTCTGAGTCCTAGACCCATAAGTCCCCTCCTTCGAGCTCCTGGACTACCTGTGTTCTGTCTATAGCACTATTTAGAGCTCATGAAACCTATATGTGAGCACTAAAACTGAAAAGAAAGGCAAGAGTGATTACTATGTCAGAACAGTGTTTATTCCAGAAAGGTCAGGAAGATCAAAAAGGGGAACGTTGGGCTTCTGTTGTGATTGAAACTTTATTGATATTGGTGATTGTTTCATGATTGTTTGTTTTGTAATTATTCACTATGCTGTATATTTCTATTTTATATGCTTCTTTGTGTATATGTTGTACTTTGCAAAAGAGATTATAAAAAAAACAATGCAAATTTTAGATACAATCAATTGCTTAATAGATCTACAAATTGTTTGAACAAAAGCAAATCTGGGAAAACCTAACTAATCCTAAAGTGAATCAAGATCTTTCTTCATCCCAATTTTTATGCAATGTTTTCATATATGTGTTTTAAATTTTTTTCAATCTTTTCTTGCTGCCATTGAGGTATGTAAATATTTTTTACCTTTAATTTGTTAATGATATGAATTATATTTATAGTACTTATAATGTTCAATAAATCTTTCCTTTTTTGATTAAAAACAATTTGTTCATTGGCATTTGAGATTTAAGCTGGAGAAAGATTATCAAATATAGAAAATTATTTGATGGCATATAAGATTACTCAAGGTTATCATTTTTATTATAATTCAATTAATAGATAATTTTATCAAAATTTTAAAGTTGATTTGTTTTCATTTATTAATAAAAGTACTGTATTTTTGTTTTCAATACTTAACCTTATTTTGTTGTAATATATTATTTGCATGTTTTACCTTTCTATCAGTCTGAAAGTTTTTAAATATTATTCTTTTAAAAACAAAATTTGCCTTTGCTAATCTTTTATATGTTGTAATTTTATAATTTTATTTCTCCTTCCTCTTTACATTTGTTCTGTTATTCTTTTTCTAAATTCTAAACTGTGTGCTTAAAGTATTATCAGTCTATCTTCTCTTCTATGTACTATTTTTTTTGTTTTAAATAGCACATTAGGAGTATGCCTCATATTTCTATAAATAACATTTTTAGTTTCACTCCATTCTCAATAGGTTTTAAAATTTCATCTTTTGGATATTTATTTTTCTAAATGTATGGGGTTTTAAGTTGTCTTTTGCTCACTTTTTAGTATAAATTGCATTGTACACGGAGAAGGCTGCCTTGTGTTACATTTATTCGAAATTTGTTGGTTTTTGTTTCAAAACCTAATATATTGTGAATTTTTGCAAACATTTCAAGTGTTCTTGAGAGGAATATGTATTCTGTAACTGGTGCTGGATTCTAAATGTGTGCTTGTTGATTGTGTATTTTAAAATATAGTATAGCTTCACTATCCATAATTGGGATACTTGTCTTCACAGATCTCATAAGATAAAGATTTGTTAGTTTTTCTGTGAACTTCCATCAGTTTTTACTTTTTTATATATCTATGCTTTCTTACTACATGCAGACAAGTATAAAATTGTTAATGCTTCCTAACTGAACTCTTCAAAACTACATAAGGATTTCTACATCATGATTTTACATTAAAATCTATTTCGTATCAAATTAGCAAAGCTTTATTTGGGTTAAATCTTTAACAGGGTTTTCCCCATTGACTTTCAAGCATTCAACATTTGAACTTTTTGGTGCCTATCTCATACAAAGCTTGATTCTGCATTTTCATCCAGACTCACTATTACTATATTTGTTGTTAATCTAACATGTTTGTTTGCATATCATACTGTTAACAATATTTTTGCACTTATTTTTAAAGGTGTACTTCCAAATCACTTTTTTTACCCTTCTATTGTTATCTTTTATTGCCATATTATGAATTTATTAAGGTTACATTACCCATGCCATTTTATTTCTTGCTATCAATCTGGATTTACTTACTTAAAAACATTTAAGTGTTTAATATTTTTATCTGGCATATTTATTTTTTTAACTCTAGAATAAATTAATATTTTAATTTTCTTTTCAAACAGTACCAGATTTTAAAATATTTTAGCGCATCTTTCACCCAAGTCATATAATTTGTAGTTCTGTTGTCTTACTCTCAAATATATAAAGGATACATTCTATAGCCTTAGAGTTTGATTATTTTTCATTGACATCAGATAAAATCAGAAATTTTAGAAATTTTTGAATATTTAGCCTAACATTTGATTAGAAACATCTTAATTTTTTTTTATTTGAAAGAGAATTTTTTTTCTGAAATCTTGTTTCCCATTAGATTCATCTTACAGTAGTCTCAGTCTCTATTTTCAGATTAAATGTTATTTAATTGGTATAGGTGGAAAACTGACCAATTGCACTTTTATAGACAACCCCTCTCCACCCAAATGATTAGAGTGGGTAGGTTTAAAAAAACTGATTGAACTGAACTTGTGGCTCCTTGAAATCAGAACAATATTTTGCTGTTCTTCGTATTTCAAGTACTTTACACAATCTTAAGATATAGTGACTGTATATTAGATGAATAAGTGAATAGCCACACATCATAATGACATTCAGAGCTTATGGAATGCCAAAATCCAGCAATACTGATACAGTCCCTCATCTTAAATGAAATTATATTTTTAAATTAAACAAAACAATATCCATTCATTTTTATGTTGAAGTTATTTTATTTTTAGGTTATTTCAATAGTATCAATTACTTTTTTTTGTGAACAGAATTATGTCCATCAATCATAATCTTCCATCTCCCTATTTTTCCATCATTTGAAACTGTTATCATTATTAGTTTTTCTCAACACATCTGCTTATCTTCGTTATATAAATCAGAAATTTATTTGACGTTTATAACTGAACAAGCTTAATGTTAATAATATTTGAAATGGAAGGAGTGGTTTTGACTTGTAGCTTATTCTACAGAACAGCTGTGAACTAAGGTTTTTTCGAATTGCTAGATTTCTGATGAGGTAGGTAGGCTTAATTAGTGCCAAATGATGCTCACACCAAGCCACTTATTTTTTGCAGTTTGGGAGGAAGCAGCACATTTAATTATTAAAGAAAATGTGATACTGAGACAGGATGATGTTAAAGGCAGAAGGGCCTATCTGGCAGACTGTCAATTTAGGCTCATTTTGCATTCAATTGATAATAATGATATATTTAAATAAATATCTAAATACATGGTAAATTTTGTGTTGGATTGATTGCTCTTAATTTTGGTTTCTAGAATTTTTTGAAAGTCAGATTTAATGTGGAGAGCTTAAGGAAAAAATGTCATTTAGTTACCACTCACTATTACTTTAGATTATTCTGAATCTTTTTTGATTGCAAGCTTAAGTGTTAAACTTTCTATTTCATTACTAATTTATGTTCTCAGTTGAATATACATAGACGTATGTAATAGAGTATGTATGTGTGTATATATATATATGTATATATAGTACATGTGTATAATTTTCATATATTAGGTTTTTAATATCTCTAGACATATTATTTAAATATATCTGTAGAAGTATGAATGAGGCTTACAGAAGTCTGCTAATAAAATTAAAATTTTTATTAAGGTTTTATTGTAGTTGTAAACTTTTTAAAAATGTCTTTGACTACTTAGTTATTAGGTGTATAAAATTGTGTAACTGTTGTGTTTCCTTCGCTAATTATGTACTATGTCGTGACCAAATGTCTTTTTATCCTCCTCAATAATTTGTAAACTCCGTATTTTCTGTTATTTTAGTGTACATGACATTTGTTAGGTACTATTCCTTGGAATAACACCTGTAGTGAGAAGACACTATTATGTAGAAGGAGACATCAAGCCAGAGTACAGGCCCAGCAGCACTAACTCACCATATCAGGAGCTCTGAAGCTAAAATGAACCATCATTATTTTGTGTTGACAAATGACTAGGCCTTTATACCTCCACCTTGAGCAAACACTGCATGTAAAGAATGTGTTTCTGAGGTTCCCCAAAAGGTATTATCAACTTAAAGCTGTTTATGGGCAGCACTTCTGCCTTGAAGGAGGACCAAGGTGGCATTTCACCATGTCCACCACAAATATTATTTCTGGAAAGAAATGCCAGTACCATTTCCTTTGTTTTTCACCTCTTGCTGAATAATCTAGTTTCCATATGTTATTATTTCTGTGTAGCCTCAAGAACATTTTTAATGTTTTCTGTAGTGTCAGTCTGCTGGTAAAGCATTTCTTAGATTCCTTCCATCAGAAATGTCTTTATTTCTCTTTCATTCTTGTAACCAGAGCATTTACCAACAGTGATTGTCTTTTCCATAATCTGTTAGTACACATTTAACACAGATAAATTCAAAAGACAATTAAGTTCAGAACAATTAATATCTCAAAATCTAAATTACTGCTATTCCAATACAGTAGGAGGATATGAGATGATAACTTTTTAAAATATTATTTATTAATCTATTTATTTGAAAATCTCGAGTTTATAAGCTAAGGGTCACCTGAGTAAAATTTTACAGTTGATATCTCGAAAGTCAGAATCAATTGAATTATTTATTTCTACATCCTTCTATAGAGAAAGAAAAATTAGTGGAACTTGATTAGGATAAATAGAAACATGTAGTGATTCTGGGCATTTTCAGAAAGGAATGTATTATTGGATGATTTCATTCTTAGATATCTGACACAGATACTCAGAGAAATAAAGAGGGTGTGAAAAAAGACACAGATACTCAGAGATATAAAGAGGGTGTGAAAAAAGAAAGGTACAAGTTTATCATGATAAAAATGGTAGCAATAGTTACATAGTTTGAATTATATTGTGGAAGATAAAATAATGTTGCAGCTTCAAAATGGAGTTGGAGCTGCCAATCCAGAGAGACTGCCTTACGTGTCTGGCTTCTTGAAACTTTGGACTGTTTAAACTGGGCCAGACCTCGGGACTGTTTAAACTGGGCCAAACCAACATTGTGTTATTAAAACCAGAAGACATCCTGACCTCAAAGAGTAATGATTAAGGTCTGTCTGAAGATAGAATCAGTAACCAATCATGTATAGCCAAGAGTAGCTCAACTTATCCACATCTATAGGAATTCTTTATTCCTTTTGTTAAATTATTCTGTTCCTTTTCTCACAAAAATTCCTTGCCTTCACCCTGTAATTGGGACACTACTCTGGTTTCTAGTCTATATTTCTTGAATTTCAATTCTTGTCTTTGATTCCAGCTTTCTAATTTTAGGCTAACTGCGCATACAACTTTTTGAGTTCATTGTTTGTAAAAGGTATTTTATTTCTGACTTGTACATAGTCTTAAATATTAAGCTAGATTATATGAAATTATTCCAGAATTAATAAAATCAAGATTCTATTATTGTGTGAGTGAGTGTGTGTGAGAGTGTGCATGTGTGTATGAGTAGTGTGGTGTGTGCAATATCATTTTCTATGTATATTGAGCATGTAAGCTAATTTCATTAATACCATAAGCCTAGTTTGATGACAATGCCTTTAATGTATAATATAGTTAGTCAGTTGCCATACTTTTGACCCCTGACAATAAAAAAAATAAATAAAAGAATACATTTTTAGTAATTCATTTAAACTTATTTCCTCATGTAAACTAATCCACCTATATAAGGTTCAAATATGTTTAGATGCCTAGGTAACTGTTCTGTGAATTTACTGTTTCTTACTGCCCAAATTCCTCAGTTATCATCATTCCCATCCATTTGCAATGTTATAATAATACTGAATTTCAAAGGAAGTGGTCAATCTCTTTTCTCCCAGGAAGCATCTTACTCCTCCATTAATTTACCCACAAATAACTGCAGGGAAAGAGTTTTGGAAAAAACTGTCTTTGAAAAGGTATATAAAAATATCTTTGACACCTTTCTCTTCGTAGAAAACAATGTATACTATTTGTTTTACATTTACACTATTTACATGGGCGCATAATTGGTTCTTCTTCAAGGAAGCTGACTGAGGATCTAGACCTGTATATGTATAATGCAGTTAAAAGTTATTGGCAATCCAAAAGCAGAGCATTTTTCAATGAATAAATGAAACTTAAAACTTTAATATTCTCTTCATAAGAATACTTAGCTACATCTTACTTCCCTGCTGATAGTCAATATAAAGAACAAGATTAAGGTTCAAATATCAATTACACCAATTTAAGATTTATTATTTATTTTGTTTTTAGGTCTGACCTATCTTTTAATTCTGATGATGAAAAAGAAACCTCATCAATGAAAAGCCCTAGATATTTACGTAGGTATGGGGGAGGGGCATTTGAGAAAGAGAAACTTACAGGGGTAGGTTTACATTGTTCAAAATATAGAAATATTTTAGGCCACTGCTTGTGCTACAGTAGTTTCTGACACAGTGCCTCTTAAAGTTTTGGGCTACATTCAACAAATTTCTATTTTTTTTTTATCTGTATTATATGTATGCCATTTGTATATTTTGTTCTATAGAGGAAAGTCAAAATTAGTAGGATCTGTTCTGTGAAAATTCATTAAAAAATTTAAAAAAATAATTAGATATTATATCTACATAATGACCCAACCAGAATAAAAGAAACGAAGAAACAAACCTAAAATCACCAAAGGCAAAAAAAAAAAAAAAATGAACTATTAGAATTTTTACATTCTAATTGCCAACACAGTAAAATTAGACAAAGAATGATTCTCTTGGGCACAAACTACAATGCCCTTTGTTCTCTGCAGAACATAATATTTTCCTATTTATGCTACATTTAAATAAAACAGATTGCTAGTCTTCACAAAATTACACTTAGGACAAACTTTGAATCGAACATTTTTACTTCCTTTTTTTAAATTGCAATGATCCCTGAAATTTTGATATTAATTTATTTCTACAGTCACTGTATACAATATGATATGTGTGGTTTATTTTGATTACCTTAACCTAGAACCTTATTATTATGGCAATTTGTCCTTTTCTTTTCTCTTATTTGCCATAAAGAGATGATTTCTGTAGCCTTAGGTGTTACGTATTTCTAAGATATTTTAGGGCCTGGTTTGGGTCCTATTCTTAAGATACTCATGCTCTTCACAGTTAAATCTTTTGTAATAGTGGCTGAATATAATTCATCTAGTAAGAGACAACTTTCTGGACTTCTTCCTTAGTACCTGGGTATTAGCAACCTTTCCAAGACCATATGGTACAGATAGCCATCCCATTTCATCTGGCAACTTCCCAAATTCAGTTCAAATTGAATATCAAATTATTCGAAGTCAGCGTATTACAGAAAGTTAATCTCTCTTCTATTTCATAACAACTGGAATATGGCTATAGATAAATTTAGAAAAGTGATTCTTAAGTAGACTAAAAGATACATTTTTTGCTCTATCTGAAGGAATATATTAATATTTTCTAAATTATCATATGGGGAAACTATTACATCAATATTTTTTCCTTTTTAGGAAGTAATATTTATTATCCCGAACTAAAATCGTAAAGCTTTACATCAAAGGGGAATATCTAAAATTTCTAATAAAAGCATATAAAATAAAACTGAATAAAGCCCATGGTAAATATAAACTTGTTTGTAAAACATTTTAATTTTGGAAAAATACTTAAAGGATGAAATTCTGAGATAAATCAAGTTCTGTTTTTGTTCAGATTTTGACAAACTTAACCAATTATTATAAGTTATACCCACAAATACACTCATCTTTTAAGCACATATATTTATTTTAATAAATAATAAAACAATATATATTTATCTAAGATTAAATTCCTAAGCTATTAACAAGATATGAAAATTTTGTAGATATTGATTAAACACAGTATTGTCAAAGAATTGTGCTAGATCTGGAAATACAATGATGACCAAAAAAACCCTTTTGTTTCCAAGAGACTCATATTCTAATGCAGAACACAGATGTATAAATAAATAATAGCAATATAATACAACATACTGAGTGCTATAATAGAGATTTTAACAATATGTTGTAAATTTAGAAAAAAAAATAGCTTTTATGTCTAAGACAGTTTGGGAAGGCCTGACAGAAATATAGGAACTATTTCTTTTTCATTGAATCCAAATATCCTGTCAAAACATTACATAGGGACGAAAAGGTATAAACAAAGATATGAACAAATGATAATGCCTGGCACATAGGCTGGCCAGAATATAATAGAAATAATGTTGGTAAATGTCACACTGTTGAGAGTTTAGTTAAGCTACTCCATGGTATTGCTGCCTCTGCATCCATTTTGTTTGGACAAGCAGCCTGCCACAGATTTAAGAAGTTTAAAAAATACATATATGAGCACACTGAATACCTAAATAGGAGATATAAAACATTACAAAATAAACATGTATTACAAATTATAGCAAATTAGATACTAAAGAAGTGATCGGTAAACATGAAACATAGCAATAGAAATGAAGCAAGAGATTATAGAAAAAGACTGTACAAATCAGAGCCGTTGTGAGACAATAATTGTATTCTAACATGTGTAATTGGATCCAGAAGGAGGGGAAACTTGGGGAAAGGGAAGTGTTATTTGAGAAAAAATGAGTAGAGAGTTTCAAAATTTGGTGAAAACTTGAAACCGACACATCCAAGAATCAAAACAAGCTCCAATCAGAAAAAATATAACGAAATAAAATTAGGGCATATGAAAACCAACTTGTTAAAACCAAAATCAAAAGAAAAATCTTGAAAGCAAACAGATGTTTAAAAAAAGACCTGTTATGTGCAAACAAAGGTAAAAGCAACAAAGCCTTCTTTTCAAAATTTATGAAAGCCAGGAGAAAATTTATGGATAACATTAAAGTACATTTAAGCACTTGGGGGGAAAAATTCCCAAACTTCAACATGGCTATCTTTTACCTGGCAAAAAAAAAAAAAAAAGCTTCCAGAATAAAAGTGAAAGAAAAACTTATTCAGACAAATAGAAGCTGAGGTATTCATCACTAACAGATTGAAACTTCAAGGAATGTTAAAGGAAGCTCTTTAGACACATAAATAAAAAATGATATCAGATCAGAATTTAAATATAAATAAATTAATAATAGGTATCAGAATTTATAATTATATAATAAATATATTAAATATCTTTAAAAGTAATAATAATTGATTGTATGAAAAATAAAAATATGTTGTATAGTAAAAAGCAAACAAATAATACAAATACCAGTCATACTGAATTAGGGCCTATCTATGTAATATCATTTTATCTTAATTACTTCTTTAAAGGCCTTATCTCTAAATACAGTCACATTTTGAGATTTGAATGCACACAACAACGTATGTATCTGGGGACACAACTCATTCCATAACAGTATTTAAGCATCAATTTTGCAACTTAATTTTTGATATTGTATATTTAGAGTAATTCATAAATCACTTTTCAAAACATTTGAATTTAAAAGAGAAGAGGCTACTTTTGGATGTTGAGTCAATTCTTATGCATAAGTGCAAGTACCAAGAATAAAAATTATAATTGTGAAATAAATAGTAGCTTTTTAAATACATTATCCACTTAACGACTAGTTCAGCATGTATATGTAGTCAGTTTTGAGATAAACTAAACAATATTTCACCTTCATAATTCTAGCTGTTACTTTTATTTTAGATGAGATCTCTTTAGGATGTTTTTAAATAATTTCAAAGATGATAACATTTACCCATTTAGTATTTGCAACTATGGAGAATGTGTATATTACAAAGAGAATTTCTATAGACCAGCAAAATCATATGAATTAGAACTATAAAAACCCAAGGCCTCAGAGGTAATTTAGATTTGCCAGTAATGATTTCTCTCTTCTATTACTGTCATGACATTTTGTTTAATTTAAAATGCAGTACAGCTGTTCCCTGCAAAGTAGCTTAAAATACTTGTGTCTTTGTGGCACATTATTATCCTAGTTATCATACTCCGAATTATTTTATTAATTTCCTAACTTTGCTTTTATCTATATCAGGTACTAGTTTACATATTTTACGTGTACACACACAAATACATATACATTGTGTGTGTATACACACATACACACAGTCTCCCTTAGCCGACTCAATCCATAGTGCATAAATGCATTTTCCAAATTTGTCTCCCCCATGATCAGAGGTAAGAGGGATGCGAAAAAAATTCCGATATAGTATCCTAATCCTTACTGCCATAATGAAATTCACCACAGTTTAGAACTTGTTCATGCCCATATTAAATCAATCTTATAACACTATGGTTGAAATTTATATCTTTCTTGCATGCTTCCTTCCTCATCGGTATTTCAGTAATATTTTAAGACTTAAGTATTGAAAGCTACTTAAATTTTACACCCAAAGCAAAAGTTTCAGGAAATCTTCCCAATTCTTTAACTTCTTAAACTCTATTTCTTTGTGATTTTGTAGCACTATTCTTAATTAGCAGGTTAGGGGAGAGGAAGATAAATTGTATTTTTTAAAAGTGGATCAATTTATCAAACCAAGAAATTCCTTACTCTTTGGAAATATACATAAACAATATCTTTTTGTCTACTGAACAACTGATTTTGCTTATGTTCTGTCAATCAGTGAAATCAAAGAATTCTCATATTTGTACCTCTATCCAGCAGGTAATAGTAGTTTTTTGTTTCTTCGGCAATACTGGTTCAAGATTATGCACACAAGTAGAAAGCATTTATATTGACTGGTAAGAACTGATATTGCATGTATATACAACCAGTAAGAACTAGTTGCAAGTATATCCAAATACTGTACTATATATAATATTAAAATTATATGTTAAGGAATAAAAAATATAATGAATTTTCAAAACTATTTGCTTTAAACATGAATATCAGAAGCCTTATGTTTTCCTCCAGAACAAAGGGTTTAAGTTTGTCTTCTAGGTTAGTGAGATATATTCCACTATTCATAGGGAAGTCAGCAAGATATATTAAAGAATAAGCCACATAAATATTAGAATACATATTTTAATATCTATTTGCAAGATTACAATTATCTATAATCCTAGATTTCACAACCAAAAGATAGAAGAGTGGTAAAGATCACAGATATGGTGATAACATACAAAAATATTGGAAAGTATATTTACTCCAAGAAAAGACCTTTAGAATAAAAAGAAAACAAATTAAAACCCCAAAAAGCCATTTTTTCTATGTCATAATACTATGGGTTAGCTGAGACTGAAAGTTCTTTACTCTGTAATTTCTCTTGCCCTCAAACATATTAGGTAAACAAAGACAAGTATATAATTGTTTCTTTTGTTTTTCATTATGATTTTAATATGTGGCTCTGCTGTCATGGAGCATTCATGCTAGTTGTAGAAACACACACACACACACACTTGAAATGTTTACCAACAGAAAGCAGTTTATGGAATGATGCTGTATGAAAGGTTTGAACAAAATCACCATTAAATTTAGTATATTGATGATAAAAATGACAAATTTATGAATGCTAGGACTAAAGTAACACTTCTGCATTTCCTCAAACTCGGAGTTTACTCAGAACTTTAGAGTTACTGTTATAACTGGTGGGCATAGGAATGGAAAGCTGGTCTATAGGAGAAAGATATGACAGGAAAATCTGGAGTTGAATATAGGTAGCCTATTTCTAGTGAAAGCATTAGACCAGGGTCCCAGCTCTATCCTAACCATCTGTGTGACCTTGCACAAGGAACTTCATCTCTCTAAGTTTCAGCTTCCCCATATTTAAAATGGAAGGCTAAATTAGACCAGACATCTTCACTTTGTTTATGGGATTTAGGAGCCACAGAGAGTGTCAGGTGGAGTATACAAGTGCAGGTCTCAAGTCCCCAACATTGCTACCACCAGTAAAGGAAATTTATTGTCATTTGAATAACCCAGAGGACCACTTCAAATCAGAATCAATAATCTAGAGATCAAAATACAATTATGTTAAAAAATGTTATAGTAAAAAATAAGGTTGAGAACTACTAAGTTAGTTATCACTTCCACTATAATGTTTTACTGAAATGTCACTGAAAAAATTCACTTATCATGGCAAGAGAATATTCTTCACACCACTGGAAAATTCCAGACACAAATTAACTGTAGACGCACATTAATAGTTTGCATTCACAATAGAGCCCAAGTCATACTCTCATCCAGATCAGCAAACAGCATTAATGACCATAAGGGAACCATGTCAGAGAAAAGTAAATCAATTTAGCTGAAACCTTTGAAGGGAAGAAAAGCATGTCTATCTCACTTACCCTCATTTCCTCACTCTTACCTCCTAATTTTAAGCATTTACCTGTTGGCAACTCAAGTCCTAGAGTGGTCTTTGAATTCTCATATTCTGTAGGTCTAACGCTAACTTGGGTTGATCCTGATACCTAATGACCCATCTTTCATCACTGTTGCCAACAGTCATTCACAAGGTTACCAATGTTTCTCTTTTATTCAGATGAAATACTTTTAAAGTCATAAATTAAGGTACACTTGCACTGTGTTAAGACTTCTATTTTACTAGGTTTTTTTTTTTTTTACTTTTTATATTTTAATTTTGCACAGGATTTTTTGATGCTAATTAAAAGGATAGTACATGGACTAATACCTGAAATTTCTTCTCTTCAATGTTAAGTTAATGAATATAACTATAAATGGCTCAAAGTTCAGGAAAATTTTTTGTTAACACACTGTTAGAAATAGGATGAACTATGCAGCTAAAAAGTCCGAGATTCATTCTCTATTTTTAAATTTTCTAGCTATAACTCTTAAGAAAGTACTGAATGATTTACAGTGTCCTCATCTGTAAAATAGTGCTTTAATATTGTCTCACAAGGTGGTGTGAAAACTAATTCTTCACTGATATGCCAGGAACATGGAAGGAATTTAAAAAATTCAAATTCCCCCCATTTATTATCCTACGAACACATTTGAGTGTAAGAGGCCATGTTTGTGCCTCACATTTCCTCCAACATATTGACCAAAGTGCACTCTTATCACTGTATAGCCCTGCTGGCCCAAGGGATCTTACGTAAATTTCTGTGGTAGGCATAGAAAGATCCCTTTTGTTACTCTGGCTACACTTCCCTTCATGTGGTAGGGTCCGACTTGTAATACCATAAAAGTAAATATATAACTTTTTATATACAGATTTTAGAGTATCTAATGTAATCTTGCTCCTCTTAGAATAAATACTATTTCCAATTGTCCGGAGCATACTTCTTCTTAGCTGTTATTCCAAGCTTCCCTAACACTAACGAAAACCTCTTTGCTAGACTAGTGTTATATGAAAGCTAGCATCAGGTTTTCTAAGTAAGCTGAGCATTATGTATTCATTCCTTCTTCCAATAAATATTTGTGGTATTTCCTATGAGCCAAAAATAGTTCTAAGCACTTAGGATATAGTGCTGAATAAAGTAGGCAAGGCTTCTATTATCAAAATGGGAGTACTGAGAATAAATAAACAAATAATGTAATTATAGCTCTTAGATGAATAATGCATAGGGGTTGGGGTGATTAGGTAAGGGCTTCCTGAGGATATATTTATACTGACACCTGAACCATCAAAAAGAGCTAACTTAGCAAAGATTTAGAAGAAAATTGTGTAGAGCCAATATGAAGTTCTAAAACAGTTTGTAGCTATGTCATTGGCTTAATAGGTAGATCTACTGCACTTTAAAAAGTTAGAAATTTTTACGTCAAAATGTCCATTACTAATTTATTTTTCTATGATGTTTATATCTTCCTACAAAAAAATGTATGAACAAGGCTGTTGATCTATGGCCATGCCACCCTGAACATGCCCGATCTCATCTGATCTCAGAAACTAAGCCCGGCCTGCTTAGTACTTGGATGAGAGACCACCTAGGAAGACCAGGTGCTGTAGGCTTTAAAAAAAAAAAAAAAAAAAAAAAAAAAAAAATATATATATATATATATATATATATATATATATATATATATATGGTACTGGAAAATAATTAACTATAATTAAATTCAAGTGGTTTATAATTTGTTGATAGAATTTTTTTTTTCTCTGAAGACTTAAGCATCTTAAATCAAATATGCTTTTCTGAAACTGGAAAGTATATTCTTGACCCTATGTTTTCTCTTCATAGTTGAGAAAAGATTTAGATGTTTATTAATTTAATAAATGCTGGTATGTTTCATAATTGTCTAGAATGTAAGTAACACAATGCAGGAGGGTTTAAATTTCTTTAAATTTGTATAGGATCTAGGTGGAAGCAAATTTTTCAGTTTAAACCACTTACATTGTTTTTTACTTTAATTTTTTAATCTAAAGTGACAAAATGGATAAAAAAGGTAACTGGTTTTAAAAATACAAAGCTCTATTGTTACATATAAAAAGTATCATTGTCAAAAAAGACAAAAAATAGAAAACACAGCAGAAGTATAAGAAATAATTTGGATATATCAACTAATTCTACTATGACATGTTACTGTAGGTCTAGAACAGCAATTTCCAATGTAAGAAGTATTGAAACATTGGCGGTTCCTGGGACACTACCCAGGGGACTCTATGGTCAAAAGAGTTTTTATAATAATTGTATCATTTTTTTATTACTGCCAAAACAAATTACCACCAACTTTGCAGTTTAAATCAACACAAATTAACTAATGGCTCTGTAGATCAAAAGTCTGACACAGATCTCATTGGACTAACATAACAAGGATCAGCATGGTTGTGATCTATTTTGAAGGCTCTATGGAAAAATTTGTTTCCTTACTAATTCAGGCTGTTGGCAAACTTTAATTCCTGGCAGTTGTAGGACTAAGGTCCCTTTTTATTGATGGCTGTCAGCTAAAGGACATTTTCAGCTTCCAGAGACAATGAACAGTCCTTGGCTCATGGTCCTCTCACTCAGTCTTTAAAGTCAGTAACAGTGGCTAGAGTGTCTCACAATGCAAACCTGTACTGCTTCTTTTTCTGACATTCATTCATTCATTCATTCGTTCATTCATTCTCTGTCTGTCTGTCTGTCTGTCTGTCTCTCTCTCTGCAGTTAGGTAAGGTTCTCTGCTTTTAAGGGATAAGGTGATTTTATATTGGGCCAGCCCAATAACCTAGGATAATCTCCCTAGCTCAAGGTCCATAAACTTAATCATAGTTGCAATGTCCACATTGTCATGTAAAGTCACATAATCTCCCTTAAGTACACCTCTTGTAATATTCTGTGTCATTCAAAAAGAAAGAGAAACTAATGAATTTTATTATTTAGAGATACAGTTTCAGGTTTTAATGTTCACTGATTCTATTTCTGACTCTACATTGTAACTAACCTTTTAGAAAGGGGGTCAAATATATGGTGATGAAAGTAAATTTAACTATAAGCAATGAAGACACAATGCAATATACATATGACATATTATTGAATTGGACAATTGAAACCTGTATAATTTTATTAACCAATGTCACTCTAATAAATTTAATAAAAAAATAAATTACTACTTATCTGAAAAGCATATCAAATTATTTTTCCCTTTTCAAATATATATCATTGTGAAGCTATATTTTCTTCATATATATTAACCAACAAAGCAACAAAAAAATGCAGAAGCATATTGTAAATCCAACTATATCCTCCATTAATCCATAGTTTAAAGAGATTTACAAAATTGTGAAATAATGCCACTGCAGTCACTAATTTGTAAGTGGGCAGGAGAATTACAGTTATTTTTTATAAATATTTTACAAATATAAAGTGTAAAGTGTTTACTATTGTCATTTATAAATAAATTAATAAATATTTTTAAAATTTCAGTTTTAATGTCAAGATGATAAATATGGATAAATATAATCACATACAAAAAGTTGTTTGGCATTCTCCATAACTTTTGGTATATAAAGTAATCCTGAAATCAAAACTTTTAAGAATTGGAGAATTGATTGGTGTTATAATATTTCATTTTAGTAACTGTTATGTTTATTTTAATGACACTGTTAAGTGTCATATTAAGGAATGAAATGCAAATCTATGTTGTTCCTTGATGGAAACATATAACAAATGAGTGAAGAATATTAGCTGCTTTGTAAAATGTATTAGTTGCATTTTATACATATATAAACATACTATTTTTTATTAGCAAAAATAGAATATATGTAACTACTAGATTTAAGAGTATATATCTATCTTTTCACTTCTATTAGCTTTTTCTTTATTTAAGCTCTGTGTGTTGTTAAATATTTCATACAGAATTAGAACTGTTACATTTTCTTGAAGACTTAACTCTTTTATCATTACGTAATGGCCCTCTTTATTTCTAAGAATCTTCTTTGATTAGACTCTCCTTTGCTTCAAGTTAATGTAGCTCTTTAAGCCTTCTTTTTATTAATCTTACCATGACATACCTTTCTCTATATCTTTAGTTTTAACCTCTGTCATTATATTTAATGTCAGTTTTTTATAGACAACATATAGTTGCTTTTGTATCCATTTCAACAGTCTCTGGTATATTTAAACTGTTCACATTTAGAGTGAATATTGAGATAGTTGGATTAATATTTATCATGTTTATAACTGTTTTCTATTCCTTATATAATTATATATATAAAACCATATATGTGATATAATACAATGCATTGTAATTAAGGGTTCAATGCAAAGAGTTCAGTGGAAAGACTCCAATAATTCTATCCCTATTAGACCATAAATATACATATTAAAAATATGATTTATAGGGCCTACTCAATGGAAATTAATTTGTTTTGTATAGCTATTATAATAGTTACGATACAAAATTCTAATTTTTGGCTATTACTTTTTAAAATAATATTTAAGCCTAAATCCAGACTTTATATCGGCAAATTCCAAATTCAAATAAATGATCTTTGATCAGTCAAATATTGTTTCTTATCTTTGCTCCATCAAAGATCTATTATCTGAATTTTATATTTTAATTGAAGCTTTATTGTATCACAGAAATTAACAAAATTTTTATAGCAAAAATAAAAACCATCATGATGTAAAATTTTTGATTAATATACTTGTACATTAATTATATGTGATTAGGATATAGTTATTGTTATTTAACTTAAAGCTTCTACCTTAAATTAGATCCATATAAGAAAAGTGTAAATTGTCCTCAGATTTTATCCAGCTTCTGGCCTTTTTATTTACTATGGAGAATTAGACATAGCTGAGAAACATTCTGCATTAAAGAAAATACTAAATATGAACATACTTAAAAGAATATGTAATTCAAATTCACCTTTAAAAACTTTGTGTTCTAATTTAGGTAGTTCATTTTTCTTTCATTATTAAAGAGAATTGTATTAATAGTTTAATATTGATATAACTAAAACATTCCAGAGATGCTATTACTTTGCTCCTTAATTTTTCCTAAATAAAACAAAAAGTAATTATTTCAATTGTTTCAAAGTTGTTCTTACCATAATTGTTTGAAAGTTAATAAAGAAAACCAAATTATCAAAGTTCATGATGAGAAATAATTAACAGCAATCTTACAGTGTCAGTATTATGATTATGATAGCTTCTTAGAAAACACATTCTTTTCAAATTCAAGTCATCTCTTATTTTTTCATCATTAGATTTTTTTTCAACAGTGCAAAAAATATCTTTTCATCAGACACTTAAAGTAGCTCTTTGGTAAACAAATGTTTCCTGTTAACTGAGCTTAGAATGTTTATTGGTGTTACATTTAGGCTTTTCTTTTAGATGGCTTTATTATAAGTTTTGTAAGAGATTGTCAAAGGTCAACTCTTAATAATAACTCAATGATTTAGTTTAAATCTGATTCCTAGAAATTGCTAATCCTTCATATTGCCCCATGCCCTAATACACTGGTTTTGAGAAGGTGAATAGCTCTAATTTCTACTGAACTGTATACAGTGCAGGGCACTAAGATGAAAGATCTTTAATAGAATCTATTTTGAGGCTCACTTAATCATATTTGGTGAGCTCTCTCTCTCATCTCTCTCTCATATATGCAAACTGAATACTACTACTTAGTTTTGTTTTTTTTTTTATCATAGGCATCATCTCATAAAACATGCACTGTTGAGTATTTGACATGAACAGAAATTATTTTCAAGAAAATAGGTAAAAATTATTGAATAGATACAATGCATTATGAAGGGTTCAGTGGAGTTTAGTGGAAAGACAAATAAATCTACCCCTAATAGACCATAAATAGAAATATTAAAAGTATGATTTATAGAGTCTACTCAATGGAAATTAATTTGTTTTGTACAGCCATTAAAACAGTTATAATACAAAATTCTAACTTTGGCTATTATTTTTTATGAACACTTAAGACCATATCAAGACTTTATATTAAAAGTCGCAGTCTATACATAAAAAATAAAAGAGTGCATGTGCTAATAGGTATTCTTTCTCAGATATTACATGAAAAAAAAGAAATAATAAGTTTACATAGATATATATTTATGACTTTATTGGAAGCAGCTCTAATTTTTTTTAAAGCTTCTGATATCAGGAATCAAGATGGTATCAGATTATAAAAGAAATTCCATTTGTTCCTCTCTTCAAAAAAATATAAATATCTATTAAATTTTGATGCTGAACTGCTTGTTTCCCAGGCTAGAGAGAGACATCTCAATTATAAACTATATTCTAGTTTTAATGCCTAATTGCCAACATAGTGCCTAATTTATGCTATTCTGTATCAGTAGTACTAAAAGGAAAATAAATCTGTCAAAATGAAAAGACTGTATTATTTCAGATCAATTACTGAGCAAAATGCTGTTACCATTAACTGTCATCCATGCAGTTAGAATATTTAGAGACCTCTAAGTCTATGTAATGTAGACAAGAATGTGTTGTGATTAAAATAGTTTCTAGAGTCAAAATGGTAAAGACAATTTTAATACCACATATCTTTACGACGGGACTTGTATAAATTACATAATGTTTATCCTTAAGGTTTCTCATCTGTTTAAATAAGAATAATATTTACTATAGATTTGTTTTAATAATTGAATTAAAAAATCTATGGAAACTTCTCAGATTTGCTGTCAGTAAATTCCTTAAGCATTAGTCATATATGTGTATACATGTATAATGAATAATTGCTATATGCCTGAAAAATCTTTGTCTTCCAGTGTCTTAAATTTCAAAATTATAATAAGAGACTTTTATGAGTTGGAAGGGACATCAGAGGTCAGAGGAGCACTGTTTAACTTAGTATGTAAAACTTTCAAATGATGGTAGTTATAGATAAATGCTTCTGTGTTCCTCTCATAATGATCCTATCTTAAAATGTAAATGCTCCAGAAAAGAGTAATTTCTTAACTTGATGCTCACAAAGTGATTAGTTGCTGATGAGAGCAACTATCTTTTATGGGAATGCTCATTTATATAGTAGTTTTAAGAGAATAAAACTTGCAGTTGAATAGTGGTTAAACTACTATTACGACTAATCTTAGGCAAATTATTTGATTTTCATTTGTCTCAGTTACGTCTTTGTAAAATGTGGATAAAAATTTCTGTACCTCATAGGATTGTTCTTAGTATTAAATAAGTTAATAAATCCAAAGCACTGAGAAGAGCGCTTAGGACATAATGAGAACTACACAAAAGTCTTTTATTATCATCATATCATTATTATTCCAAGGATACATAAGAGAACATAAAGAAGAATCATGGAGGGAATTTAAAGAGTTGCTCAGCTGCAAATCATCTCATTCACTAAAATTTAAACAGGTGGCTCCAAATTACTAGCAATGCCAGTCACCTGGCAGAAAAATAATGTATTCTTTGGAAGAAAAATCATTATCTCTGGACTCAAAATATTTCCACAATTAATTTTATAAACACACTATCTGAGACAAAATGGTAACATGAGAAAAAATCAACACAGGACACAGTAAAAATAGACACAGATGTTAAAATTATTCTTGCTAATAGACACAGACTTTAAAATATGTGGAACTATAGAAACAACAAAATTGAAAATTTCAACAGAAAATTGGAAATTATATAACTTAAATGTAAAATGTAGAAATTAAAACAAAATGGTGATTTTGGCAGGAGATTAGAAAGAGCTAAAGAGAAAATTAGTATACTTGAAGATAGATCACAATAAATATTCAAAATAAAGCATGAAAGGACAGGATATATTTTTTAAAAATCACAGGAAAGAGGCATAAAGTAAATAATGAGAATAGTTAATGTATTTTAATTGTAATCTCAAAACAGAGAGACCATATTTGTAAAAGAATGAACTGAGAACTTTCTAAACTAATAAAAGATATCAATAATAAAAAACAATTATTTTTACAGAAAAGCAAAGTTAAAGAATCTTAAAAGAAGCCAGAAGAATAAGATTATGTTTAAGTATCAAAAATGAACTGACAGCTAACTTGTAAATAATAGTAATAGAACCTAATTATATCTTCAAAATATTACTAGAAAATGACATCTAAACCAGAACTTGATAGGATAACTTGTCCTAGTTTGATATAATAATACCCTAAAAGAATGACCATGAAATACTGATATTCTCAGAAAAATATTTTTAAATTCACATCTAATAGAAATACTATCTAGTCCTGTCTGGTATTTTTCAGCCAAAGGAAAATGATCACAAATGGAAAACTAGATGAACAGTAAAAATATTTCAAAATGAGCATACAATTTTCACTTAAATTTTTAGTTTCATTTGTTTCATATGCCATAGAATATTTGGTGTTTTAATTTTTTTTTTATCTTCAAATTTATTCAATTGACTTTTTGTTCTTTAATACAGCCTACAGTGTATAGTGCATCTAAAAGGCAGTGAAGTGCTTTTGAAATTGAGTCAAGACGCTTTCAGGCTGCAATGAGGATTGAATTACAGTGTCCTTAAGGTGTTTTCCTGATATTTATTCCACAGAAATGTACTTGAAGGGGCCTGTATTTTTCACAATAAGTATAAATGGTCCTTATATCAGACTTTTACTTTTTTTATTTTTAATTAATTTATTTTTAATTCTTTAATGTCACCACATATTTGACCCCTTTTACCTCATCTATCTCCCCCACTCCCACCTCTGGTAACCACTAGTCCTATTGTCCATGTAAATTGTTTTAATTTTAGCTATTTTAGTGGTTATGTAGTTGTATCTTACTTTCGTATTTTTATTTACTTGCTATCTAATGATGTTGATAATTTTTTATATATTTATTGGATTTGCTGATATTTTCTTTAAGAAGTGTCCAAGTATTTTTGCCAGTTTTTATTGGTTTATTCACTTGTTTGTTACTAAGGCCTGGATTTCTATTTTTAAAACTATATTGTGAATATAATTTCTTCTCTGTCATATATGATTTACAAATATTTTCTACTAGATATCTTTTTGATTGTTTTTGATGAGTGGGGATTTTTGAATTTTATAAATTCCAGTTTATCAATGTTTTATCTTACAGTTCATGCATTCTGTATCTTCTCTAAAAAATCTAGCCTAACTCAAAAGTATGAAAATAGACTCATATTTTCCTCTATATTATCTTTACTGATTTTTAAGTTTAAGCTTATGGTTCATCTTAACTTGATTTTGTGTAAGTTGTGAAATATGACTCAAAAACAGCTGCTGCTTATTCAACCTCTTCTTCCTCCTTCTCCTCTCACTCCTCTCACTTCCCCTTCTCCTCCACTATGCACAGCCCGCACTTAAGAAGTGGTGAGTTAGGATCTCTCTCCTTGAGGACAGAGCATCTACAAGAATGATTTAAAATTATTGAGATTTGTTATTCTCTTTCATTTAAAAATTAATTTAATAATTTATGGACTCGTTATTTATTTTATACATTGGGTTATTATCCAATACTACTTGATGTATTTTGTTGCTCATATTTTTTTGATATTCATGAAAGAACTCAAAATATTTTGTGAGTTTTATTACAAAGTTATTAAGAATTAACCTTTGAACAGTTTGCTGGATCATACAAAAAATTGTAAAAGTGGCTTTAAATGAAACAGAGAACCCTTTGTGAAAACAAGTTAGTCTAAAAATTAATGAATATAATAGTTAGCATAAAGGGGGCAAACTCAATCATTAATGCCTTGTCATATAATAATCAGAATTTGCTGATGCATAAAATCTTTAAATAAATATTATTCACACAAAATAACAAACTTGAAAAGAGAAGGAGGAAGAAACAACTGCCTCTTCTTTATACAAACTATATTCTAACATCCAAAATAAAGTTATAAAACATTTAAGATAATGCCTAACTCTATGAACTAAGAAGAATTAAATTAACAAAATATTTTATGGATGGTTGAAGGAAACACCAACGAGGAAAAATAAGCATACCCTTAATATAACATATATCATGTATCTCCAAAATTAAAAAAAAAAAAAGTTTTATTCCAAGGAACAAAATAAAAAAATGGGACATATAAGAAGTATGTTTGGTTCTTTCATTCTAATAACAGCATTGTCTTATTGGATTATGGACACAACACAGATAAACAAGTTGAATGTAAAAGTCTGTAATGCTTAAGGGTCCATAAGTCAATAAAAGATGACTTACTATAAAATGTTTTTAAACAAAACGTGTCATGAATAGATATTTGTTACACTCTTAAAATAAAAAGTTTATTTCTTTAAAAGTGTTCCTACTTATCTCCAAGGAATGATGATAAATCACCTCTATGTAGTAAGGAGGTAATACAGAAAGCAGGCACATTTAGGAGACTTTCCAAATAACATCATTATATTTAGTAACTAAGGAGAGTAATGTCAATGTTTTGTGTTTTATTTGCATTTCCTATATTATCATAGCATAGATACTAAATGTAACTTAAATTGGAAAACTCACCTACACTATTGTCACAGACTTGAAATAATTTCTTAACCACACACAGAGCTACTTTAGCTATGATACATAGAAACAGCATAATTAGAGTTTTGACTTAGAAATTTCCAAATAAAAATCATTTTTTCATATATCTGGTGAGGGAGGTATTACAATTTGCCACATGAATTAATTCATTTTATATTAGAATGCTAGTGCTCAAAAAAATGTAATGACATCTACGGTTTATCATAGTAGCAGAATTAGAATGAAAACTCAAGACCCTTCCCTTACTTACTTTCATTTCAAATGCAAAGTATATATTTTAAAGAAGTAGAGCATTTATGCATTTTTAAAACTTAAATGTAATAATAGAAATATTCTTAATTTATCAAAAGTATTCAAAATTATTGTTTCACAGAGTTGTCCAAATGTTCTTCCATTTATTACAGAAATAATTAGACTTTTTATCCTTGTGTGTATAGTAGACATATGTACATAAATAGATTAATAATTTGATTATATAGTCTACTAGGCTGAAAATAATGTTCTATGTAATTTTGTATAGTATTCCTTTCTAATACATTCTGACTTTTATTAAAGTGAAAATATTAATTTTCTCAAAGCTACATCAAAAATATGATTTTCAATTACATTTTTAGAATTCAGTTAACCGGCTTATATAAATTTGAGTGAAATTTCTCAGATGCATATTAAGAAAATATTGTGTAGAATATCTAAGACTTGTGTAATACAAGTTTTTAAGTATTTTGGATTTATGCAACTTTAGAACAGAAAGTTATAAAAATATCTGAAATTTGGATTATATACATTTTGTTTACGGAAGGGCTTTCAATTAATTCTCTACTAATGACACACCATCCCTAGAGTGATACATTTAAAAACAATATTTAAAAACACATTTATATAACTTGATTTTAGATTTAGACAAATTTTAAAAGATTGTAGGTAGATGCTTATTATTCTTATACATAAAAACTTTCTTAAACTCAAAGGACATATAAATCTTTAAAAAGTGAAAAAGACTAGTTATGACTACTAAAACTGGATTTCTCAATATGATATACCATATAAAGAGGAAATGATATCAAGGATTTCAATTAACATATTTCTATCGTCCTCTCTTAATCATGTTTTCTTTTGTATACTTCTACTCTCATTTCCTCAAAAGAAAAATGTACAACAATGCTCACTGACAGACCTAATCCTTCAAATTTCATAAAAGTTTGGGGAATATTTAGAATTTTATATGGCTGTCTCATTTTAAAAAGGTGCTTTGCATTAGTTGTCCAGGAAGTTTGAATCTCTAATAATGCAAAAATTAATGCTGAAACATCAAAGCAGAACAAATATTAGTCACCTAACTACATAAAAATGAACAGAAGTATCTTTCAACATCATTCATAGGAATAACTAGAGGTGCAATGTAACAACTGAGTTAAAAACATATGAAATTCATTTTGTATAAGTGGAAACACTTGTTATATGTAAACTATCATTTTGATAAATGACAGGTTATTTTAATAAAACTTTATAATACTTTCATGTACCACAGGAAAAAAATGTACTATTATTAAATTGTTTATATAATGGCAAAAATGCTTATTGGCCTTTTAATATCTGTATAATAAACCAGAGAATTGCAGGAAATAATCTTCACTACCAATTAGATTTGAGCAACTCATAACAGATTCCTTGGGAGATATACATAGAGTGAAAACCCAATTTTATTTCTTCATTGACTTTCCCTTAATAAATTGTGCTTGTCTTGATCCTAAAACTGATTCCATTTATTCTGGACTATGGCCTTCAGATGAACAATTTCTATGTACTTTTCAGTATCTCAGAACTAAGGAAGAAGAAAAAATAATAATTTCCCAGACTCTCTTGCATCTGGCATACCAATTCAACAAGAAACTGTGGCTTGAGATATTGAAGCATAAAACATCCTCTAGCTGCTGTTGGTGATAATGAAGGAGGTTACAGAAATGGGTGTGTAGTTAGAGTCTGCAATCAAAGTTAAAGAGAAAGGACAGCATAATGGTAAAAATAGTGTTTGCTGTCCTTATTTTTTTAGTCCCAAGTTTTGTGCATATAAAAGCTAA